>NC_091977.1:269607190-269688578 GCF_044704955.1 Pristiophorus japonicus | reverse complement strand
GAGGGAGGAGGAGGGGGGAGAGGAGGGAGGAGGAGGGCAGGGAGGAGGAGGGCGGGGAGAGGAGGAGGAGGAGGGAGGAGGAGGAGGAGGGGTGGAGGGAGGAGGAGGAGGAGGGGGGAAGGAGGAGGAGGAGGAGGAGAGGAGGGGAGGGGGGGAGAGGAGGAGGAGGGGTGGGGGAGAGGAGGGGTGGGGGAGAGGAGGGGTGGGGGAGAGGAGGGGTGGGGGAGAGGAGGGGTGGGGGAGAGGAGGGGGGGGGAGAGGAGGGGGGGAGAGGAGGAGGAAGGAGGGAGGGGGGGAGAGGAGGAGGAGGAAGGAGGGGGGGGGGGAGAGGAGGAGGAAGGAGGGGGGGGGAGAGGAGGAGGAAGGAGGGGGGGGGGAGAGGAGGAGGAAGGAGGGGGGGGGGGGAGAGGAGGAGGAAGGAGGGGGGGGGAGAGGAGGAGGAAGGAGGGGGGGGGGGAGAGGAGGAGGAAGGAGGGGGGGGGGAGAGGAGGAGGAAGGAGGGGGAGAGGAGAGGAGGAGGAAGGAGGGGGGGGAGAGGAGAGGAGGAGGAGGAGTGGGTGGGAGAGGAAGGGGGGGGAGAGGAGGGGAGGAAGGAGGAGGAGGGAGGGGGAGGAAGGAGGAGGAGGAGGGAGGGGGAGGAGGAGGAGGAGGAGGAGGGGGGGAGAGGAGGAGGAGGGGAGGAGAGAGAGGAGGAGGAGGAGGGGTGGGGGAGGAGGAGGGGTGGGGGAGAAGAGGGGGGGGAGAGGAGGAGGAGGGGGGGGAGAGGAGGAGGAGGGGGGGGGAGGAGGAGGAGGGGGGGAGGAGGAAGGGTGGAGGGGTGGGAGGGAGAAGGAGGAGCGGTGGAGGGAGGAGGAGGGGTGGAGGGAGGAGGAGGTGGAGGAGGGGTGGTGGAGGGAGGAGGAGGAGTGGAGGGGGGAGAGGAGGAGGAGGGGTGGGGGAGAGGAGGAGGAGGGGTGGGGAGGGGGGAGAGGAGGAGGAGGGGTGGGGAGGGGGGAGAGGTGGGGGAAGGGTGGGGGAGAGGAGGAGGGGGGAGAGGAGGAGGGGGAGAGGAGGAGGGGGAGAGGAGGAGGGGGAGAGGAGGAGGGGGAGAGGAGGGAGGGGGGAGAGAGGAGGGAGGGAGGGGGGAGAGGGAGGGAGGAGGGAGGGGGAAGAGAGGAGGGAGGGGGGAGAGAGGAGGAGGAGGGGGGGAGGAGGGAGGGGGGAGAGAGGAGGAGGAGGGGGGGAAGAGAGAGGACGAGGAGGGGGGGGAAGAGAGGAGGGGGGGAGAGGACGAGGAGGGGGGGGAAGAGAGGAGGGAGGAGGGGGAGGGGGGGAGAGAGGAGGGGGGAGGGGGGAGAGGAGGAGGGGGGAGGGGGGAGGGGGGAGAGGAGGAGAGGAGGAGGTGGGGGGGGGAGAGGAGGAGGGAGGGGGAGGGGGGAGAGGAGGAGGAGGGGTGGAGGGAGAGGAGGGGTGGAGGGGAGAGGAGGGGTGGAGGGAGGAGGAGGGGTGGGGGAGAGGGGGGGGAGAGGAGAGCGGAGGAGGAGGGGGGGAGAGGAGAGCGGAGGAGGAGGGGGGGAGAGGAGAGCGGAGGAGGAGGGGGGGGAGGAGAGCGGAGGAGGAGGGGAGGGGGAGGAGAGAGGAGGAGGAGGGGGGGGAGGAGAGAGGAGGAGGGGAGGTGTGTGGGAGGAGAGAGGAGGAGGAGGGGTGGGGGGGGAGAGAGGAGGAGGAGGAGGAGGGGTGGGGGAGGAGGAGGAGGGGTGGGGGGGGAGAGGAGGGGGGGAGAGGAGGAAGAGTGGGGGAGGAGGAGGAGGGGGGGGGAGGGTGGAGTAGGGGGGAGGAGGTGGGGAGAGGAGGAGGGGGAGGGGGAGAGGAGAGAGGGTGGGAGGGGGGAGGAAGGAAGTAGGAGATTGGGGGGGGGGGGGGGAGGAAGAGGAAGAAGGAGATTGCAGTGGAAGGTGGAGGGAGACTGAACGTGCCGGGCCCGAGCCTACGGGCAGGGCCCGTCCCCAGCACCAGATTTACAGGAAGGTGGCATTGGGTCGGGTCGGTGGTGGGAGGGAGGTCGGTTCGGTTGCGGGGAGGGACGAAGAGGGAGGTCAGGTCGGATCCAGTCCGGAGGCGGGGGGGGTGGAGTGGGTGTCGTGTCCGGGGGGAGGCGTGGGGGAGCGGGTGTCGGGGGTGGGGTGGGGAAGCGGGGGTGGAGGGGGGAGCGGGTGTCGGGCAGGAAGCGAAAGTCGAGTCGGGTCCGGAGAAGCAGGAGCTGGCCGTGGGAGGAGCCTTATTTACGCAGCCCCAGTGAGGCCATTGGGCCAGGGCTAGGGGCTGCGTGCTTCGGGCCCCTCCCACACAGTTTCGGGCGCCTGGAGCTACTGCACTTGCGTGCCCACTGTAGCGCGCATGTGCAGAGGTCCCGGCACTGTTTTCAGCGCAGGGACCCGGCTCCGTCCCCTACAGCTCCTGCTGCGCTGCGCCAAGGGCCAGAGGACCTGCAGGGAGGTGGAGAATCTGGAGGATTTTTTTAGGCGCACTTTGTGGCACGAAAAACGGGCGTCCAGGTCGGGACTGCGCCGTTCTAGGCGCGGCTCGAAACTTGGGCCCGTTGACTCCAAATGGGTGGAATGTAGCCTAGTGTATGATGCATGATGAAGTGTTAAATAACTGCCCACTGGAAGACAATATACTGTTGTCAATAAAAAAAAAATGTCATTGATATGATAGTGGTAAAGATACTATCCAGTGTAGCACCAATATCGTGCACCAAGGTCTCGGATATAATTCCTGATCTGTTCTTAGTTGGCTAATCTCCGTTGGGGTGCTGCAATTGGCCTGAATGCTCCTGTTCTCCTGTGATTCTTGCTGGAAAGTGTTTGTGTAGTGTATGTTTGGATGACAACCAAATTGGCTTGTTTACAATGCGCTCTACAGTTGAATAACTGATGTTCATTCTCTGTCAACGCTACACAGTGAGTGAACTTCAACAAAATATTGAAGATTCCTCGGAATCATGGAATCATACCCCATTTGTGAGTACCATTGGGGAAGAGGACGATTATCTTCTATCTGGTCAGGTTGCACATGGCATTGAATAAATGAGGCACAAGCCAATTCTTGGGAAAGGGGACCGAAGGTGCACAAATTGGATTCATCCATCCGTTGATCTAGTTTCTGCTGCACTTTCCGTGGGAAAATTGGAAAGAGAATTATTCCCAGGATGCATGCTTGTCTGGAGCAGATAGGTTCGAACTACATTGGCAAATGTCTGAAAGCATATTGCTTATGCTTATTCTATCCAGCTGGAGAAAGTAGTTACTCTATCGAGCTAGAGAAGGTAGTATATGTTCATCAGAAGTGATTGAGGAATAGCATGGAGTAGGATATCTCGTGCAATCAAGTCTGCTTCCAACAGTCCTATGTCCTATTTAATTTCTCCAAAAATCGTGCTGTCGCTGTGACGATGCTGGTTTTAAACTGGACAGCTGTTTCCAGAATACAGGCTTAAATATCTCGTGCACCTATCCTGCTTCCCTGCACCCACGGTGAAAGAATTGCCAAAAACAAAAAATTGTATATGAAAAAGATCTTTATTCCAATTACAGGTTAAAAACAGATCGCTGTGTTTAGTTTACTTCAAAGGGGGTTGCTAGTCTTTGTTCTTGGAACATAACTGAATTAGTATGAAGTGTAGTGCTGCTTTGCAGGTGTCGTGAGACTCTTAAATTATTAGCCATTCAATTAGAATTGGGAATTGCTTATATAAATTTCATCCCCACAACATCAGGCTCAAATGTGGTTTTGTTCTTTGTGCTGAAACTAGCTAACTGGTATGTTTGGAAGTAGCCATGGTTTTCCCTAAAGTAATCCATTGTAATTTTTTTTGACAATGTGTTTTAAAATTCACCTGCTTTGTACTTTCAAAGAAATGAGGCAGGTTCTGTCTGCATTTTCTTTAGTTTTTCCTGGACTCTGAATCTTATTCAAAATTAAAAAAAACTCGGAGGGCATTTGGCGTACCTTTTACTCTATACCTGAGGGATATGGCGTTCTATTACCAAGAGCTACGAAGAGATTGAGCGGTTACTATTGCAATTGCCAGTATTCTGCTTTCATTTTCTTTCTCCAAGGGACTGTTCTTTCTGCCCAGAGGATTAATGAGAACTCTGAGCAGTTTATCAACCTTAGTTGCAAAGTATTCTTCTATTAATCCAATGGACCATATTGTATAACTTTAACTGATTTTTGTAAGCAATTTTTTAAATTTGCTGAACCACTATTCTGGATTTGTCTTCCTTTTTTGTGGACAAGTCATAGCTTGGACGATTGTTCACATTGTCGGGTGGATGCCAGTGTTGTAGCTGCACTAGAGCAGCATAGCTAGTTCTGAAGCCATTCTAGACCACAGGTCTTCAGCACCAGAGAAGGCAGGATAGTGTTGGGATCCATAGCCTTTGCTGTGTCCAATGCCCTCAGCTGTTTTTCAGTATTATGTGGAGTGAATTGAATTGGCTGAAGACTGGCATCTGTGATAGTGGAGACCTCAGGAGGAGGGTGAGCAGGATCATCCACTCAGCATTTCTGGCCGAAGGTGGCTGCAAACACTTCAGCCTCATCTTTTGCACTCGCATGCTGGGTTCCACCATCATTATTTTGAATTTGTTCATGGGATGTGGGCGTCTCGGGCAAGACCAGCATTTATTGCCCATCCCTAATTGCCCTTGAGAAGATGGTGGTGAGCCGCCTTCTTGAACTGCTGCTGCCCGTGTGGTGAAGATACTCCCACAGTGCTGTTATGGAGGGAGTTCAAGCATTTTGATCCAGTGATGATGAAGGAATGGCGATATACTTGCAAGTCAGGATGGTGTGTGACTTGGAGCGGAATTTGGAGATGGTGGTGTTCCCATGTACATGCTGCCCTTGTTCTTCTAGGTGGTAGAGGTCGCAGGTTTGGGAGGTGCTGCCGAAGAAGCCTTGGCGAGATGCTGAAGTGCATCTTGTAGATGGTACACACTGCAGCCATGGTGTGCCGGTTGTGGAAGTACTGGCCATAAGGTCACCGGTCTGGGCAGCCAAAGCGGAGCCAATTTCCCCCAACATAAAGACCGAGTATGCATGGTCAATTTCAGCAGGAAAGACCCTGATCACCTCAGACTTACTGGTACCAACTCGACTAGTTGGCATGAAAAGGAGGGTATAAAGATAGACGGATTCAGACAGTCCATAGCGAGGACCTAGGAGTAACACTCGGCAGAAGTAGGCACCAGGGAAGAGACCCTTGATGGAACAGTGTTGGGCCATAGCGAGGACCTTGGAGCAACACTCGGCAAAAGTAGGCACCAGGGAAGAGACCCTTGACGGAACAATGTTAGGACGGACTGATCATCCGGGAACCTATTGGGTAACTATAAAGTATAATTGGTGAGTCTTGTACTACTTCTGTATTAAACGAACATTGTCTGGTGTGTCATTTGGTATTTAACTCAAGAACCGTTGCAGGCAACTACTAGTCACATGATGAGCGAAATTGCTGTTCGAGCAACATGGTGATGGAGGGAGTGAATGTTTAAGGTGGTGGATGGGGTGTCAATCAAGCGGGCTGCTTTGTCCTGGATGGAGTCGAACTTCTTGTGGTGTTGGAGCTTCATTCATCCAGACAAGTAGAGAGTATTCCAGCACACTCCTGACTTGTGCTTTGCAGATGGTGAAAAGGCTTTGGGGATTCGGGAGGTGAGACACTTGCTGCAGAATACCCAGCCTCTGTCCTGTTCTTGTTGCCACAGTATTTGTGGTTGGTCCAGTTAAGTTTTTGGTCAATGGTGACTGCCAGGATGTTGATGGTGGGGGATTCACCGATGGTAATGCCATTGAATGTCATAGGGCAGGGCTAGACTCTCACTTGTTGGAGATAGCCATTGCCTGGCACTTGTATGGCGCGAATGTTACTTGCCACTTGCCACCCCAAGCCTGAATGTCGCCCAGGTCTTGCTGCATGCGGTCATGGACTATCCATTATCTGAGGTGTTGCGAATGGAACTGAACACTGCAATCATCAGCGAACGTCCCCACTTCTGACCTTATGATGGAGGAAAGGTCATTGAAGCAGCAGCTGAAGATGATTGGGCCTAGGACACTGCTCTGAGGAACTCCTGCAGCGATGTCCTGGGTCTGTGATGATTGACCTCCAACCATCACAGTCATCTTTCTTTGTGCTAGGTATGACTCCAGCCAGTGGAGAGTTTTCTCCCTGATTCCCATTGACTTCAGTTTTGCGGGGGCTCCTTGATGCCACACTCGGTCAAATGCTGCCTTGATGTCAAGAGCAGACACTCTCACCTCACCTCTGGAATTCAGCTCCTTTGTCCATGTCTGGAGCCGAGTGGTCCTGGTGGAACCCAAACTGAGCATCGGTGAGCAGGTTATTGGTAAGTGCTTGTTAGCACTGTCGACAACACTTTCCATCTCTTTGCTGATTGTACGTATACTGAGGGGGTGGTAATTGGCCAGATTGGATTTGTCCTGCTTTTTGTGGACAGATATACTTGGGCAGTTTTCCACATTGTCAGGTAGATGCCAGTGTTGCAACTGTACTGGAACAGCTTGGCTAGAGGCACGGCTAGTTCGGGAGTGCAAGTCTTCAGCACAACAGCCGGGATTTTGTCAGGTCCCATAGCCTTTGCTTTATCCAGTGCGCTCAGCCGTTTCTTGATATCACGTGGAGTGAATCAAGTTGGCTGAAGACTGGCTTCTGTGCTGGTGGGGACCTCGGGGAGGCCGATGTGCATCATCCACTCGACACTTCTGGCTGAAGATGGTTGTTAACACTTCCGCCTTGTCTTTTGCACTCGCGTGCTGGGTACCCCAGCATTGAGGATGGGGATATTCATGGAGCAATCTCCTCCGATTAGTTGTTTAATTGTCCACCATCATTCACAACTGGATGTGGAAGGACATAGAAACATAGAAAATAGGTGCAGGAGTAGGCCATTCGGCCCTTCGAGCCTGCACCGCCATTCAATGGCTGAACATGCAACTTCAGTACCCCATTCCTGCTTTCTCGCCATGCCCCTTGATCCCCCTAGTAGTAAGGACTATTCTAACTCCTTTTTGAATATATTTAGTGAATTGGCCTCAACAACTTTCTGTGGTAGAGAATTCCACAGGTTCACCACTCTCTGGGTGAAGAAGTTTCTCCTCATCTCGGTCCTAAATGGCTTACCCCTTATCCTTAGACTGTGACACCTGATTCTGGACTTCCCCAACATCTAACCTGTCTAAACCCGTCAGAATTTTAAACGTTTCTATGAGATCCCCTCTCATTCTTCTGAACTCCAATGAATACAAGCCCAGTTGATCCAGCCTTTCTTGATATGTCAGTCCCGCCATCCCGGGAATCAGTCTGGTGAACCTTCGCTGCACTCCCTCAATAGCAAGAATGTCCTTCCTCAAGTTAGGAGACCAAAACTGTACACAATACTCCAGGTGTGGCCTCGCCAAAGCCCTGTACAACTGTAGTAACACCTCCCTGCCCCTGTACTCAAATCCCCTCGCTATGAAGGCCAACATGCCATTTGCTTTCTTAACCGCCTGCTGTACCTGCATGCCAATCTTCAATGATTGATGTACCATGACACCCAGGTCTCGTTGCACCTCCCCTTTTCCTAATCTGTCACCATTCAGATAATAGTCTGTCTCTCTGTTTTTACCACCAAAGTGGATAACCTCACATTTATCCACATTATACTTCATCTGCCATGCATTTGCACACTCACCTAACCTATCCAAGTCGCTCTGCAGCCTCACAGCATCCTCCTCGCAGCTCACACTGCCACCCAACTTAGTGTCATCCGCAAATTTGGAGATACTACATTTAATCCCCTCGTCTAAATCATTAATGTACAATGTAAACAGCTGGGGCCCCAGCACAGAACCTTGTGGTACCCCACTAGTCGCTGCCTGCCATTCTGAAAAGTACCCATTTACTCCTACTCTTTGCTTCCTGTCTGACAACCAGTTCTCAATCCACGTCAGCACACTACCCCCAATCCCATGTGCTTTAACTTTGCACATTAATCTCTTGTGTGGGATCTTGTCGAAAGCCTTCTCAAAGTCCAAATACACCACATCAACTGGTTCTTCCTTGTCCACTCTACTGGAAACATCCTCAAAAAATTCCAGAAGATTTGTCAAGCATGATTTCCCTTTCACAAATCCATGCTGACTTGGACCTATCATATCACCTCTTTCCAAATGCACTGCTATGACATCCTTAATAATTGATTCCATCATTTTACCCACTACCGATGTCAGGCTGACCGGTCTATAATTCCCTGTTTTCTCTCCCTTCTTTTTTTTAAAAAGTGGGGGTTACATTGGCTACCCTCCACTCCATATCGGAACTGCAGAGCTTTAATCTGATCCTTGATTAGGATCGCTTAACCCTGTCTGTGGCATGCTACTTCCGCTTTTTAGCATGCAGGTAGTCCTGTGTTGCAGCTTCCCCAGGTTGGCACCTCATTTTTAGGTACGCCTGGTGCTGCTCCTAGCATACTCTTCTACACTCCTCATTGAACCAGGGTTGGTCATCAGGCTAATGGTAGTGAGGGATATGCCAGACCATGAGGTTAGATTGTGGTGGAATATAATTCTTCTGCTGATGGCCCACAGCACCTCATGGATGCCCAGTTTTGAGCTGCTAGATCTGTTCTGAATCTATCCCATTTGGCACGGTAGTAGTGCCACACACCACGATGGAGGGTGTCCTCCGTGTGAGGGCGGGACTTCGTCTCCACAAGGACTGTGCGGTGATCACTGCTACTAATGCTGTCATGGACAGATGCATCTGCGACAGGTAGATTGGTGGGGACGAGGTTGAGTAGGTTTTCCCCTCATTTGGTTCTCTCTCCATCTGCCACAGGCCCAATCTGGCAGCTGTATCCTTTAGGACTCTGCAGCTCGGTCAGAAGTGGTGCTGCCGAGCCATTGTTGGTGATGGACATTGAAGTTATCCACCCAGAGTACATTCTGTGCCCTTGCCCCCCTCAGTGCTTCTTCCAAGTGGTGTTCAACATGGAGGAGTACTGGGGGTCCATAGTCAATGTTGAGAGCTCCCAGGGCCACTCCCTCCTGGCTGTGCACCACTGTGCTGTCACCCTTGGTGGGTCTGTCCTGCCAGTGGAACAGGACATACCTAGGGATAGTGATTGAGGAGTCTAGGACATTGGCTGAAAAGTCTGATTCTGTGAGTATGACCAAGTCAGGCTGTTGCTTGACTAGTCTGTGGGACAGCTTTCCCAATTTTGGCACAAGTCCTCAGATGTTGGTGAGGAGGACTTTGCAGGGTTGACTGGGCTGGGTGTGCCGTTGGATGGGGATGTTCATGGAGCCGCCTCCTTCGGTTTGTTGCTTAATTGTTTACCACAACTGGATGTGGCACAACTGCAGAGATTTGATCTGCTCCGTTGGTTGTGGGATTGTTTAACTCTGTCTATAGCATGCAGCTTCTACTGTTCAACAGGCATGTAGTCCTGTGTTGTAGCTTCACTAGGATAGCATCTCATTTTCAAGTATGTCTGCTGTTGCTTATGGCATGCTCTTCACTCCATTGAGCCAGGGTTGGTTGTCTGGCTTGATAGTGATAGAGGAGTGAGGGATTGTGGTGGAATACAAATCTGTTGCTGATGACCTTTTGCCTTATGGTTACCCAGTTTTGAGCTGCTAGATCTATTAATGTATATCATATAGCCACATGACACAATGGAAGATGTCCTCAGTGTGAAGATGGGACTTTGTCTCAACGAGTGCGGTGGTCACTCCTACCATTGTTGTCATGGACAGATGCATCTGTTACAAATGGATTGGTGAGGACCAATAGGTTATTTTCTTGTCTTGGCTCTCTCGCCACCTGCAAGTCCAGTGTAGCAGCAATGTCCTTTAGGACTCGGTGGTGGTACTACCGGGTCACTCTTAGGGATGCACATTAATGTCTTCCCACCCAGAGTGGGACAGCAGATTTTTAAAAGAAATCAGTGAACCAGTTAGGTTTTTACAACAATTCAATAGCTTCATGGTCATTTTTACTGCTGCAATTTTTTTTCATTTCCAGATTTTGTATTTTTTTTAAATTGAATTCAAATTCTCAAACACAAATTTGTTCTCTAGGTTATTTGTCCAGGCCTCTGGTTTACTACTCCAGTAACATAGGGCTCAAGTTTTGGCCTGAGTTGCTCCTATTTTTTTGGAGCAACTAGTTTAGAATGGAGCATCTTAGAAATTGGAATTCTCTGCATTTAGTTTGCTCCAGTTTTAGTGAGTTAGAATAGTTTCATTTTACAAGAGTATTTTTTTCAAAAGGGGGCTTGTCCAGCCACTTACGCCTGTTTTGCAAGTTTAGGCAGCGCAAACTTACTCCAAGCTAACTTAGAATGGAGTAAGTGTAGATTTTTGTACGCTCAGAAACACTTCAGAAATTAGGTGCAGGGAACGAGAGATATGGGGGGGGAGGGAAGTTAGTGATTTCAGGAATTTTACAAGCATTTAACACTTCACTTCTACAAATAAAGAGCCATCATGAATAATAAATGATAAATAAAGCAAATAAAAAAATACATTTAATTTTCCTACCTGTCTGAAGCAGCAGCAGCAGGCTCCGAGCTGCGAAGAAGAGTTAGGCCGTTCGGCCAGGGGATAGGGGCGGCATGAGGCGACGTCAGAACGGACCGCGGCAACAGCAGGCTCCGAGTCGAAGAAGAGTTGGGCTGTTCGGCCAGGGGATAGGGGAGGTGTACAAAGCACTGGGAGGGAGAGCCAGCCAGCCAGCAAGTTTAAAAGTTACATTTATACTTCAGGTAAGGGTGCTGCATTATCAACACCACGGATTATGCAATGGTTCTCCATCAATTCACTGCATAGGAGAGAATTGATTAGAGCTCACAGCCCCAGGAACATCATAGCCCGTAGGCTGATGGGCTAGAGACCTTACCCATGTCGGCAATATCGAGCCAGGCGCTCGTACCTGGACATGAGTGAGGATGATTGTGTCAAAAGGCTGCGTTTCCGCAGAGAAGTTATCGTTGAGATCTGATATGCTGCGAGCAGATTTACAGCCGAGAAGCAGAACGCCGACTGCCTTGTCTGTTGAAGTGAAGGTTGCAGCTGCACTTTTCTTCTATACCTCCGGATTGTTTCAAGCTACATCTCTAAACGTGCAATACATGCCTGTATTTACCAGGTCATGGCTGCACTGTATGCGTGGAGGAATTACTTCAAGTTCCCAATGACCGCACAAGCAATGCATGACAGGGCTGTGGGCTTCTCCAAGATTGCTGGCTTGCCAAAGGTACAGGACTGCATTGATTGTACCCACATCGCCTTGCGAGCACCTGTGAAGGATTCCGAGCAGTACAGGAATAGAAAAGGTTTCCACTCCATTAATGTGCAGCTCGTGTGTAATGACAAGCAGCGCATCACGTCAGTCGATGCGAGGTACCCTGGCAGCACCCATGATGCGTTCATCCGACGCGACAGCGTTATATCTGACATGTTTGAGCAGCAACCAGAAGGACAGAGCTGGCGACTGGGAGACAAAGGGTACAGCCTCGCCACCTGGCACATGACGCCCCTACGCATAACACAGACGGAAGCTGACTATCAGTACAACATGTCGCACATTGCGATGCGCAGCATCATAGAGAGGACCATTGGCATCTTGAAACAGCGTGTCCGATGCCTGGACCATTCCGGAGGCCACTTGCAATACTCTCCTCAGATTGTCGGTCAGTTCACTGTTGTGTGCTGTATGCTGCATAACTTAGCCATCATGAGGCAGCAGGAGCTGGTAGTGGAACCAGAAGACCCACATGAGGGGAGAGTGCCTGATAGTAATTTGGAAGAACAGGATGAGGATGATGACGATGATCAGGAAAGCATGCAAGTGCCTTATGCCGGAGCACGAGGGCGGTCCATCGTGCTCCTTTAACGATTGCTCGAGCCATGCGCCAGCAGCTCATCCGTGAACGCTTCAATTACTGATGCCTGAGGGCTCTGCGACAAGTGTTGAGCATGGACATGTTTATTTTTTGGAGTTGTTCCTACATTGTGTTGTGTTAATGGAACATGATTCAGTTTCAATGAAAAAATATTTTATTGAAAAATTAATGTTAAAGTAATAAAATATTTGTATCAAACTTTACTTTTCAATATGTCTCTAAGATCACTTATAAACTTGTAAAGTTACAAAACAATTTTGATGTGAAAAATCTTACACTCAAGATCACTTAAACTTCAAGATCACTTTTTAGGTGCAAAATTAAGTAAGTTACAAAATGTGAGCATTTACACTACAGATCACTTTAAAAACCCTAAGATCACTTATAAGTTGTAAAGTTACAAAACAATTTCAATTTGAAAAACGTTACTACAGTTACATCAAGAATAAGAACAAAAGCTGCAAAGAAAGGCTGCAACCATCTGTCATCCATAAGTCTCTGAATGTTCACTTCTTCATGGGGGTGTCATTTGATTGGCCGGGCTGTGTGCCCTTATTGCAGCAGCTACCTCACCCAGGCCCTCCCTGATGGCCTGTACCGTCACTTGCACTCCCTCGGACATTCCCCCTCTCATTTCCCGTGTCATTACTGCTATTTTCCCGTCAGTACCGTTACCTCTTCACCCACTGCACTGATGCTGCCGATGAGTGATTGGGTAAGCACATTGGTCTCCACACCTAATGCCACAACCTGAGCCGCATCTGTTGCATGCTGCATCTCAGGAGAGCGTGTTTCCAATCTCCTTCTCCTCTGCCTGGGTCTGCTTCGCGGCACCACTCCGCTGGGACGGTGGGGCAGTGGGTGTAAACTGTTGCATTACACCAGCAGCACCACTGGGACCCGCAACGTCGGAATCTGTGAAACCATGGAAGGTGGAACCAAAACATATGCAAGGGTTTGAAACACTGATGTCCGCTAATGTGGGCTTATAAATATTAAGTTCAAAATATTAAGACTGAAGACATTTCAGTCAGCGCCTGCAGCCACTCTTGGTCTGTATCGTCCGCATCTGGTTCTTCTGGTTGTTCTTCTGGATCTTCAGGATTGGCATCATCATTATCTGCAAAATATATCAAAGGTCAAATGTTTAACAGCAAGGGAAGGGGGCAGGATGGGTGGCATGAGTACTCACACATAGCAGGCCAGGCAGCCGGTTGATTTGAAGGGCCATGATGCATTTTCAGGACTTGCCCCCTCCCTCGCGTGTGGGCCCAGCTTGTGCTGTACTGATTGCTTTTCTCCATGTACGACGCATCATAGCAGCTACCCTTTGTTCCAAGGGTGTCAGTGGATGCAGATTTGGCATGTCTCCTCCTGTCCGAGTTGCTTCCCTTTTGTTGTGGGACAATTTCTTCTGCAAAAATTAAAATATAATTTTTTAGAGTGTGTCTTTCTGCAGGGTGGGACATATACAGATGGTCATATTTACAATTAAGATTCCATTGAAAAATGAAAATGTTACTTACATTAACTACTTGATGTAAGATCGTGCCATTTCTTTTTACACTGGCTTCCAGATCTCCTGGTATGCACCACTGCGCAGTAATCTTCTGCAACTTGGTTCCAGCGTTTCTTCATTTCTTTAGGGGACACTTTTGTGCACCTCTGTTGCTGGTATCCAGCTCCTGCCATCTCTGCTCAGTGACGTTTACTAATATCTCCACTTCCTCATGCAAGAAATTCTTTGTTCTTGGTGGACGTTGTTCCATTGCTGTATTGAATTGACACTCTTATTTTTCAAAGCACAGTCCTTATTTTGCATGCACCGATGCAGCACTTGTTCTGGAAGTTTAGCAGCAACAAGCAGCACACACTGATTTCAGCAGGTGATTTCTTCAACAGTGCTGCTAAAAGCACTCCTTCATGCAGAAAAAAAATCACATTCACTCAAGCCTTTCCACAGCTCCACAAAACAAAACAGCACTGCTCCTCATTTACCTTTAAAAATGGGCAAGTGCCAACGTTTGTCTCCCACTGCGCATGCGTGCACGCTCCAACGCGCATGCACAGGGCTGCCGGCACTAAATGTGCTGCTGTGAGCTAGCCCCGACGCCCCCTGCCGGCGGATCTTCGGCGCCACGCTTTGGCCCCGCAGCTGCTGGTACGCCATGCTGACCTGGAACGGGCCCAAAAAACATCGCAGAATACCGAGGTAGGCTTTCGGCGCACTTTTTGTTCGAGGAAACAGGCGTGCCTCTCGGTGGTGTGCCGTTCTAAAGGAGGGCCGAAACTTGAGCCCCATAACCACTACGCTATTAGGGTGTAGAAATGGAAACCAACTAAGAGATCGCCAAGACCATAATAATCTTCAAGTGTAAAAGAAAGACTTGCAAGTGTGGTCAATCATTGGGTTTGTCTTTCCAAAAATCTTCAGAGTGAGGGGACCTATAGACTTATTGCATTGGAATCCATTTGTAGTGCTCACTGCTTGCGTTCAAGTCCATTTAGTCTTCAATTTCTTAATGTCAAAGCTGTATTTGTACCTGCTTGTAGTGCTCACTACAAATACTGCTCAAAACTTTGTTTATTCCCCGTATTTTTTATGTCCTGGGCTTTTGCACTAGCAAAAGGATAGTGTGACTGAACACCTTGAACATTTTCAACTGATCAGAGAGCCAGCATGGATTTGCAAAGCATAGGTCATGCCTGACTAATTGAATAGTTTGAAAGGTGACTGAAATAGTGGACAGGGGAATGTCTATGAATGTTGGTTGTATGGACTTCCAGAAGGCATTTGATAAAGTCCCTCATAAGAGACTATTGGCTAAAGTTGAAACGGATGAAATTGAAAGCAAATTATTGACTTGGTTAAGAAATTGGCTGAGTTCCAGGAGACAGAGTTAGGATAATGGGCAGGTACTCTAAAGCCAGGGTGTGACTAGTGATGTCCCGCAAGGAATCTGTGTTGGGGCCTCAGCTATTCACAATATTTATGAATGCCTTAGATGATGGGATAAGTTTGCTGAGGAAGCAAAGACAGGTCGGATTGTAAACTGTAGATGGAAGCATAAAATGACAGAGATGTTAATAGATTAAGTGAATGGGCAAAACTGTGGCAAATGGATTTCAATGCTGGCAACTGTGAGGTCATCCACCTTCGATCTAAAAAGGAGAAATCATAGTACTTTCTATATGGTGAAAAGTTAGAAACCGTGGAGGTCCAAAGAGACTTAGCTATCCATGTGCATAGATCATTAAAATGTCATGAACAAATACAGAAAATAACCAAAAAGGCTAATGGAATGTTGAGCTTTTTATCGAAAGGACAAGAACACAAGGTGGTAGAAGGTATGCTACAGCTATACAAAGAAAGCTCTGGTTAGCTAACTAGGACTTTGTATAGCTGCAGCATAACTTTTACCACCTTGTGTTCAGTTCTAGGCACCACACCGTAGGAAGGATATATTGACCTTGGAGGGAATGCAGTGTAGATTTACTAGAATGATAACTGGACTCCAAGGGTTAAATTACTAGGAGAGAATACACAAGCTTAGGGTTGTATACTCTGGAAATTTAGATGGTTATGGGGTGATTTGATCAAAATTTTCAAGATATTAAGAACTGATAGGCCAGATAGAACCTGTTCCTGTTGGTAGGGGCATCTAGGACGAGGGGACATATCCTAAAAATTAGAGCCGACCTTTGAGGAGTGAAGTTAGGAAACACTTCTACATGCAAAGGGTGGTAGAAGTTTGGAACTCTCTTCTGCAACTGCAGTTGATGCTCGGTCAATTAATTTTAAATCTGAGATCGATAGATTTTAGTTAACCAAACGTATTCAGGGATATGGGACAAAGGCGGGTACTTCCACTGCCTTTTTGAAGCTTGCTGTCTTTGGATTTGTTATCTTGGCAGTGGGAGCTATCTTTGGAGCCTGAGGCAATTTTCACCAAGTCCGTTTTGCCCTATTTCCCTTGCTTTTGTAATGCAGGGGATTCTGATGACTGCTTTGAAGGGCTTTTCACTTACTCATACACCTACATCGCTACAGATCTCTCGGTGCCAGCATCCATTCCGGAGTGGTCATTTCAGTCTTCTAAAATGGGGTTCTCAAGAATGCTCAGGTGTACATACATTACCTTCTTCACATCCATTGCAATCTTTGTCCATCCCAGCCAGCAGCAACATCCTCACCATGGTTATACCCGTGGCTACTTGGAGGTTTGACAGTGAATTATACAGCTGAGATCGAGCCCAGTATTCACCAACCTGGGCTCAGACAGAACCACTTTAAGGGCCGAGGTTATTGTCCACAAAACCATTAGCCAAGATGGCGATGACCAAACTCCAAAACATTGAAACTTGTCAGCGAGCTGGAGAGCCACCAGCCAACCTCTACACTTTCCTTTAGGAATTGGATGTCAATTTTGTACTTTGTTTATACATAGTAACAAACTGGGCCTTTACATCATCTTGTGTTTTGGCTCCTGTTTGTCACCTTGAATAGTGGGGTGTTTCCTAAATCAGTAGCAGAAGCAGCAATGTTTTGTTTTTGCTACCAAACTCTGGTGATGGAAGTGAAGTCTGCCCTTTTCTTGGTGATACCACTGTCGTGCAGTGCAATTTGAAAAGTTTCCCCAGCAGGAGGGTGAAACAAAAAGTATGTTGAGCTATTCTGCATTAGACGAGATGTAAAGTTGGGGGCACGAGGGTAGACTATTCCATCATGATTCAGATCTTTAGAAGTGATATTCTGAACTTTAGGACATTAAGACTAATGTATGGTAATGTGTTTGCCTGAAGGGAACAATAAACATATAGGGACTGATTTTCTTGCCCCCCCCCCCCCGCCACTCTGCCCCAGCACTGTACAGTAGCAGTGTGTTGCACCTGTCCAGTTTCAGGAACATTGTCGATGTCTTGTCCAGGGCTTTTGCCATGAGCCAGGGATTTTTCTGAAGCTGACCTATCCCAGGCAGTGTGTGGTGCTAGCAAAAGCGGTGAAAAATTGAGTGTAGCTCTAGGATTCACTGAAAACCTCCAGTCTGGAAGAGGAGGCTCTTGACACAAGCGTAATACCAACTTTTTGTGGTGTTCCTCTGCCTAGGCACGCCACAGAAAATGAGGTGTGAGTACCTGGAACAACCCCCTCCATCTCATTGCATGGGTTTCATTGGGCCCACACTAGGTTTAGGCATACACCCAAATCGTAGGGAAACCTGTTATAATGGCCTAGAAATTCCGGTTGGCTGCTTCCCACGAGCGATCAGGTAAAAAAGTTTTAAAAGATGCGCACTTGCCTGAAGCTGCTGTGCCCACAAGGGATCCCGGTCCTGAGGCCTCCACTGACTGCACGTCGGAGCGCGTGCACGTCAGGACGTCCATAGGGTTGGAGCTGCAGTCACATGGCTCTGGGCAGCCAATCGAGATAAAGTATATACCGTATATACTCGCGTATCATGCGACTTTTGAAGACCTAAATTGTAACCTAAATTTGGGGGGTTGCATGATACGTGAGATACAAAATTTGCGGGTGTGAAGTGCTGGCCAAGATTAGGCTGTTAGGCTGTTAAGCAGACCGTATCCACGCTGAATCTCGGCAGGTATCTCCTGGGCTGGATTGCAGCCTCTATTGTCACTTGTACTGTATCTTTGCTGTGGTCTAGAGATCGCCACCCACAACTCCCTCTGAAGTTTGCTGCATTATTAGAGGCTCCATCTATCTCAGCCCATGCTTCTTTTACCCGCAAACACAGTAGAGGCTGTGGCTGAACGACGCTAGTCAAGCCAGCTGGAATGATTCGCGAACAGCTTTCACAACAGAATCCACTCGATGTTTCATGATTCGGTTGTTAAGGTTAGGGTACTTGTTAAACTTGTTTGAAAGCCTAGCCTAGTGGCATCTGGTATCTCAAAAAAGTGACTCGCATGATACATGAGATATATGATAAAATCATGTTTTGGGGACGAAAATTTAGGGGTCGCATGATACGTGAGATCGTAGGATACGCGAGTATATACGGTACTCATTCATCATAATGGGAAGTTCGTAAGTTGGAGTTCCCATTATTATGATTGAGAAACCCCCCCCTAAACACCCAAAACACAAATTTAAAAAATAGAAAAAAGATGACACATTTTTATTAATTTAAATTAATTATTTATGTATTGTAAAAAATATATATTTTTCCAATTTAAATTTTTTTTTAAATTATGGTTTAAAATAAACTTACCGTAGTGGGGAGGGTTTTTTAACAATAAATTGTGTTTTTTTAAATTTTATTTTGTTTTTGTGTATTTTAAACGTACACCTGTAAAAGTAGGCTATGTGCCTGCTTTTATCAGGCGCAAGAGTTTTCAGGACATTCGCTGGGCAAGATATGGGTAAATCCAGCAATCATGCCCATGCGAATGTCCTGGCTCCTGAGGTGCGGAGGACCTGGGAGGCTGGAATTTCTGGGCCAATAGGTCCCCTCCCTTTTTTTCCTGACCTTTATGCTCCGATAGGGCACGCATCCCCAACCAGGGCAAAGGTCAGAAAAATCGGCCCCAATAACAACACCCCAGATTATCAACAGCTAAATTTTACTTGAATTTCACAACTTTTGATAAAATAGACTAAAGATAAACTGTGTTCATTCATACCATGTGTAGGCTAATGAATAATTGACCCACCAATTGTTTCCACCTCCTACCCCCTCCTTCTAGGAACATCTTTCCAGGAGTGTGCATCCACCTTCAATACAATGCCCACATGGTCATTCTGCATGTGTGAGCCTTGAAGGTGAATGTGATCAAGTTATTCAATGTTGGGGCATTACTGCTGAGCCCAATGCTGTCTTTACTCAGCATCTGCACATGCACTTTTTCAGCAGAGGTCCTTTAGGAGCAGGAATTCTGGCCAAATAGTGTTTCTTGCATAACTCGGACACTGCAGTCAATGGAAGCCCCTTTGTTGCTGCCCCAGCTAAGATCAGTTATCTCAGCACATACTAGGAACCCACTTGATATTCATGAGGTTAAAGCATAAACCTATAATGTACAGCAATAAAATATTTGCTGGAAACGATTGCTATAAATAGTTGGAGGGAGCCCTCACTTTAGCATCTATTTACAACCTCATGGGTACATGATTTTAGTTCAGTACTTGTGCTCCCACGAGCCACACCAAATGTGGGTTTCAGAGTTGGCTCTCGTGTGTCCTGGCACAGCTGTGTTTTTAATAGGCAGTGAGTGTTTTTGCCTGCCCTGGAAGTCAATCCAGAGGCACTTGAGCTAGGAAGAATCTGTACTATTTGACTGCAAGTTTTTTGCTTGAGGTTTAGAAATGTGCTTTTAAATGAATGTCAGTAAAAGTCGTGTTTTTTTCATATAAACTTGTCCGTATTTTAAGCAAAACAGGAAATTTGTATTTAGCATATTCCACTTAAAATTTGCATGGTGTATATATGTATTGTGCAATGATCTTTACAAAGTTGGAATTTTTCAACATTAAGCTAGCTTATATAGGAGCTTTTGGTTGCTAAAAATGTATATAAATATGAAACTAGTTTCACCAAAAATTTGACTCCAATGAACTCTTCCTGAGTCAATACTGTTTGCTGTACATAGTACATTTGAAGTCAATATATGGAGAAATGTGTATCTCCATCATCATCATCATAGGCAGTCCCTCGAAACGAGGATGACTTGCTTCCACGCCAAAAAAGGATAAGTCCACAGGTGTTCCAATGAAGGACCTAAAATTCCAGGTCCTGAACTACATCCTGAAGGGTGGAAGATGCCAGTGAGTGGATTTTTTTTTAACGTGGGGTGGCTGTTGCACACCAGCCACCCCACTGGCTTGACAGCTAGGTCTTGGTCCAGTGGCGAGGATTAACCAAGGAGACCTGCTCTGCTGCACAGACCTAGCGCGCGCACACATCACAGTGTGGGCTGGACCGTGCTGTCCCTGGCCCTGAACTCACGCCTCCCCTGGGCCCCGATCACATCCCTCCACAGTCTCTCGCTTCTACTTCGCCCGGACCTCGCCGCTCCTGCTGTAGCTGCCCATGCTCCAATCACCGACCTGGACCTTGATGACATCACTCTTCGCTGCCATCGCAGCTCATGCTGCTCCCTGAGGTGGCATGCCTCCACGCTGCTTCCAGGGCCTCCGCAAGCCGCTCCTTTTATGGCCCCGACCTGCCGCTGGTGTTCTCCCGCAGGTCGTGTATCTAGGGATGCAGTGTATGCCACCTTTAACACATTGGGTCTTAGCCCACGCTGTAGGTTATGAGCCCTCTTGGTATGCAAGTCACCTGAAACTTTGCTCTTATTTGTGCATGAAGAACAGAGTTCACATTCCAGTAAGTGTTACATATTCTGGCCAAACGGCAACTCTGATGCAATACCAGCTGTACAATAGCATTCCCTGGTAAACCCATGACCTGTGATATACCATGCTCTGTTAAAGGCTCCTAAAGCTAAATACTGTCTACTTTTATACTAATTCAAGAATAAAATGTGTCTACAGATTTAGTTCATGAAAACCTGTTGGTTAATAATTGTTTACACAACGCTGGGTTTGGTATCCTGGCAACTATACTGAGGAACCAGACGAATCCCTAACACCCACGCTAGGAGCAATCTACGTTTACCTTCCAGCATATGTCTAGGAGTGGGTGGGGCCTGCATCGGCTTGACCTAGCGGTTCTTACACTAACCAGTTCAAATTAAATTTAAGTTTCAATTCAACCCTCAATTATGATACCTGCAGGCTACTGAGTGAATTCATCAATGCTTTCTTGGCGAATCACCAAGGAAGATGTCACATGGCTGTTTATTGGTTACAAAAATCACAGCTACAATTCGGTGTATCATTATAAATCAGCATTAATGGACACGCGAGTATTAATTATAGCAGTGATCAGAGTGCAAGATGGAGCTGGTTAAAGCCTGAGACAGCTGACAAGTTAACAACTTTGACAGCTGATTTATTGGATAGATTATTGTCCAGATATGTGTGGTTAGCTCTGTTTCAACACTAGCACGACCTCATTTTTATGAGCAGCGTGGTTGAGTCAGTGTCATTGCTTCCCTGGGACAATGGTGATGGTTTCTAGAGTGGCGAGTCAGTGTGCCGCCTTTTGGCACTGGGTTTATCCATTCCACTTGAATCTTCAGTTCTGACTGAGCTCCCCTTGTGCACGAGTGACGATATATGAGCTGGCTTCCCCCTCTCCTAGATCTAAGCCTACTCGCAATTAAGTGGCACTCGGCTTTGTCTGTGACAGGCTGGTGTAGCCACAATTTAGTTTCTAACTTCTGATACTCTGTCCTTAAATGTACTAGTAAGGCTACCTCTTACACCTACCAGATAAAGATTCTTACAGAAGAATAGAGAAAATAAAGGTGGTCATCTGATTAAGAAAGACTTTTTTTACAAATAAAAACTCTGCCTGAGTGAGCAATGTGCCAGAAGGGCTCGCTCTTTGTTGTGTCAATCATCACCAACAAGTCAATGCTGAAGTATTGTTCTTGCAATCCCCCTTACCTTGCAGCCTTGCAATTAACAGAGCCCCACACAAATGAGGGGTAGTGACCAATTTACAATTCACTAAGTGCTTCTTCCTTGGACTTAAGCCAGGTATAATAACTTTGCGAATGAATTACTTAAAAGCCTGTATTAACTATTTTACTTCCCAGCAGTTCAACAGCTTAACTCTATATTGTATGGGTACCTTCAGTCAGTCGACAGCAAATTTCCCTTGCGAATCTTGAATGCAACCCTTTGGGCAAATTTACCAAACACTGTTCCTACATGTTAGTGAATTTGGAATTTTTCATTACTTTGCCATGACAATTGCAATCGCGTGAATACAGTTTTTTTTTAATATCCAAGTTATTTTCAAAATTAGCAATGTCTAATGGGAGAAAATCAAGTTTTTTTAATAATCTAAAAGTATTATGCGGTAAGGATTATAAAGCAAAAGCTGAACCTATCCTACTTCAAGTACAGCTGATAAGCACCTAAAAGAAAACTTTTTGTACTAAATGGGATTTGGCATCTTGCATTGAGAATGTATCAGTAAAAGGTAATCAAAATAAAACCTGAATTCATAAATTTGTAAAAAGACAAGCTAATTTGTTGAATGTCTTTTGCCCTTGAGTTATTGAAATATGCAAAAATGCTTCTATGCTACTGGAAAAAATGACCACCATAGTGAGGTTTTTACTAAGTATTATAATTTTGATTTTCTGTTTCTTTCAGACTGCAAATGGATACATCTTGCTCTTTGACATTGTGTATTCAGGACAAGAGAAATGCTTATATGAACCGGTGTATCCCAAGTGAGTCATTACTTTTAATTTTGAAATGGCAGTGATGTTCAGTTGACATTGTTGCATGGTGTTGATCACATAGGATCATCTATGTCTTTAGCACTGCAAGTTTAATTGTAGAAACTCCATGGAGAGTATGTTTTGCAAAGAATCACAGGCTCACAACCAAATCCCCTCTTTCTCCTCCACCCATAAAATGATTAGAATGTTACAACATAGAAACAGGCCAATTGGCCCATCACATCAAGTCTGTGCTTGTGTTTTTCACCTTCTGTGCCACTTAGTTTAATCCCACTCTCCAGCTTGCTCCCCATACCTTTTAATGTACAGATTGAATTCAGTGAATCTGATCATAACTGCTCTTGCTGTGAAATAAAGCAGCTTATCAATTTGTATCTGGCCTCATCTCACCAACTCGCTGGTCCTTCTTTGGAAAGATTGAAGAAGCGCACAAGTTCAAGGTCCGAAATCTGGAGTTCTGAAATTCAGACTGTTCCGGAATCTGGACGCCAGGCCGATCCGTGGAGGGGTTGTCCGGAATCCAGAAAATGTTCCGAAATCCAGACATTTTTAAAAACCGATTGCCGAATTGGGCCTAGGGAGGGGGAAAAACACCCCCAAAAATTCCAAAAAACAGAAAATAAAGTCACAAAACATTCACAAAACTCTTACCTACAAAATCGCTGAAAAATAATTAAAAGATTAAAAACTTTAATGTACCTTTTTTGCAGGTCTTCAACGCAGGTTTTTACCCGGCCCCTGACCCAGAACTGCTGACCCACAGCTAATGCTGCCGAACCCGGAACCTTCGACACCCCCGCTCTGCCGTCAGACTCCCCAGGGCCCCTTCCCCAGACTCCCCAGGACCTCTCCCCTGGACTCGCCGCTGGACTCCTCGGGACCCCTCCCAAGGCCCCCTTCACCCTTACCATCCCCCCCCTTACCTCGACCTGGGCTTTTCTGGATTCGGGACTTCGGAAAGACGTTCCGTAATCCGGAAATACCCGAACCTCGGTCCCGAGGTTGCTGGCTCTCGGAAGCTCTACCTGTATAATTGTTCTGGGTTCTTCTGCCATTCAAGTAGATACAGGGACATGCATGTCAACTCTCGTATAGTCGTACACACAGCTTGTTTACAGGACCAGCTGATGCCACTAAATCAGAGAAGCTTTCTACGGCAGACCCAAATTCATCATAATCCTAATTTGGTGGCATCAGCAAATTTTGATATTGACATATTCACATTTACGTATCATGTTTGCAGCCTCAACAGACCCTTGTGCAACACCTCTCACCACATCTTGCATTCATTGTCAGGTTTACCAGTGCTTAGTTCCACTCTTTTCTCATTTCTCCATTCAAAACCGATCACCTCACATTTCTCACATTAAATTTCATCTGCCATCTGCCCAATGTACCAAAGTCAACCTTAGTTACAAGTTTATGGAGATTGCCTTTGTCTCTGTTTTTATCATCCTGTGTTCACAATCAGCAGGGAAGAGCTGCTGAATGCAAGGAATCGGAGTTCCCAATAAAATGGGTGTATGGTGTCTACCGATTAGAGACATGTTACAAATTGGTTATTGCTTATTGACTTTGGGGAAGCAACTTCAAAGCTTCACTTACAAGCATTTTAATACAATCTCTTTACATTTTTTTACCTGTAAATATACTTTTCTTTCAAAAACACAACATTTAAAAGTAACTTTTATTTTCCAACTCCTTGCTCATGGAAAAATGGTCAATATTCTGACGTGTTCCTATTTTTGTTGTCTGCAAACTTTGATATTGTGCCCCTTACAAAAGATTCTAGATTATTTATATGGATAAGCTGGTATAAAGGTTACACTCCAATATGATGATAAACCTTGACAGTTTTGAAATTCATAGCGCTGTCACTCAATTATGTATTTTGCCACTAACACTCTTTGATATATTCCTCTCTCTGCTTCCTTCTGCTTTCTCATCTAGTGCCGAAAGTGCATTACTACTTACAAGATCTGTTGGTAAACTCTAATATTGCATGCTTCACACCAAAAAGTAAAATCAGACACCTGTTGATAAGGAACTTCTTTTCTTCCCACTAGATTATCTAAAATATGGCAAAGACAGTTGGTGTGGAAAGAGTTTAGCGTTCTCTCATGTCTGCTTTAGGCAGTCCAGCTGTTGCTTGCATACAACAGCATGCTCAGGACACGCGTTCGGTGGCAGGGTCCCTCTACGGCACCCTGGTCCACTCCTCAATCAGCCCCAGCACCACCCTTATCCAATGAAGCTTAACGCAAGCTCGAGGAACAGCACCTCATCTTTCGTTTAGGCGCTTTACAATCTTCTGGACTCGACATAAAGTTCAACAATTTAAAACCATAATCTCTGCCTCTATTCTTTTTCCCTATTTTTTTTCTCTTTCTCGCAGCAGCTGTTGATTTTGCCATCTCCATTTACACCCTATCTAGACTCGTCTATTGTTCTTGTTCCATTACCATCTCCTTTTGCCTTGCACCATCATCCCTTTTGTGTCTTAATCTCTTCTGTCTTCCACCTTATCACAGACCTTCCCTTTTGTTCATCCCTCCCCCTTTCCTTGCCCCTACACTTGCTTAAAACCTGGAACTTTTTTGCGGAACTTTTTTGCAGTTCCGCAAAAAAGTTAATGCCGGGGCATTTAGAGACCCAGCTAAGGGAGCCCTATACAGCCAGCACCTCACAGCCAATCTGGCGTGCCTTGATGACCCTGAGATGCTGAATGCCCACAGTGCTTGGTCTGCCCTCCAAGCCTCTATAACCAGTGCCTGTGAAGAGACACTTGGTCACTCAACCAGAAAACATCAGGACTGGTTTGATGAAAATGATCAGGAGATTGAATAACGAATAGATCGCATGCGCAAAGCATTTCTGAGCCTCAAACAACAACCCAATTCGGGAGCTGCAAAGCAACATTACAGACGGCTCAAGACTCGGGTCCAACAAAAAACCCGGGACCTAAAGAACAGGTGGTGGATGGAGAAAGCGCAGGAGATACAGCAGCTGGCCGACAGCCACGATATGCGAGGATTCTTCACTGCAGTCAAGGTCACCTACAGTCCAAGCTCCCAAGGCCCAACCCCACTCCTGGCCAAGAACGGGGAAATACTCATCAAGGACACCGAGGCTGTCAGGGCCCGATGGAAGGAGCACTTTGAAGATCTCCTCATTCGAGACTCTGCCTTTGACTCGAGTGTTCTCGACTCCATCCTGCAGCATGTGACCCACCACCAACTCAGTGAAACTCCAACGTTGCACGAGGTAGGCAAAGCCATAAAACAGCTGAAGAATAACAAGGCTACGAGTGTGGATGGAATCCCTGCTGAGGTGCTAAAGTATGGTGGAGAGGCACTGTTGGCGGGGATACATGACCTCATCTCTCATCTGGAGGGAGGAGAGCATGCCGGGAGATCTGAGATGCAGTGATTGTGACTATTTTTAAAAAAAGGGGACAAGTCCGACTGCGGCAATTACAGGGGTATCTCCCTGCTATCAGCCACTGGGAAAGTTGTTGCTAGAGTTCTCCTCAATCGACTTCTCCCTGTGGCCGAGGAGCTCTACCCGGAATCAGTGCGGATTTTGTCCCTACGGAGCACAACAGACATGATCTTTGCAGCACGACAGCTGCAGGAAAAATGCAGGGAGCAGCGCCAGCCCTTATGCATGGCCTTTTTCGATCTTACAAAGGCCTTTGACACTGTCAACCATGAGGGTCTATGGAGCGTCCTCCTCTGTTTCGGATGCCACCAAATGTTTGTCAACATCTTTTGCCTGCTTCATGACGACATGCAGGTCTGTAATGGATCCTTACCAACGGATCCATTACAGACCCAATTCACGTCCGGACCGGGGTCAAACAGGGCTGCGTCATCGCTCCAACCCTCTTCTCAATCTTCCTCGTCGCCATGCTCCACCTCACAGTCAACAAGCTCCCCGCTGGAGTGGAACTAAGCCACAGAACTAGTGGGAAGCTGTTTAACCTACGCCGCTTCCAGGCCAGGTCCAAGATCACCTCTGTCGTTGAGCTGCAGTATGCGGACGACGCCTGCGTCTGCGCACATTCAGAGGCTGAACTCCAGGATATAGTCAATGTATTCACTGAGGCATATGAAAGCATGGGCCTCACGCTTAACATCCGTTGGACAAAGGTCCTCCACCAGCCTGTCACCGCCCTCCAATCATCAAGATTCACGGCGCGGCCCTCGACAACGTGGACCACTTCCCATATCTTGGGAGCCTCTTATCAACAAAGGCAGACATTGATGCGGAGAGTCAACATTGCCTCCAGTGCGCCAGTGCAGCCTTCGGCCATCTGATGAAAAGAGTGTTTGAAGACCAGGCCCTCAAATCTACCACCAAGCTCATGGTCTACAGGGCTGTAGTAATACGCGCCCTCCTGTATGGATCTGAGGCATGGACGATGTATAGAAGGCACCTCAAGTCGCTGGAGATATATCACCAACGATGTCTCTGCAAGATCCTGCAAATCCCCTGGGAGGACAGGTGGACCAACATCAGTGTCCTCAACCAGGCTAACATCCCCAGTATTGAAGCACTGACCACACTCGATCAGCTTCGCTGGGCAGGCATGCCAGGTATGAGACTCCCCAAGCAAATGCTTTATGTGGAGCTCCTTCATGGGAAACGAGCCAAAGGAGGACAGCGAAAACATTATAAGAACACCCTCAAAGTCTCCCTGGTAAAGTGCGACATCACCACTGACACCTGGGAGACCCTGGCCGAAGACCGCCCGAGGTGGAGAAAGTACATCCGGGAGGGCGTTGAGCTCTTCGAGTCCCAACGCAAAGAGCATGAAGAGGCCAAGTGCAGGCAGCGGGAGGGGCGCGCGGCAAACCGGCCCCACCGACCCCTTCCCGCGACAAATGTCTGTCCCACCTCTGACAGGGTCTGTGGCTCTCGTATCGGACTGTTCAGCTATCAAAGAACTCACTTAAGGAGTGGAAGCAAGTCTTCCTCGATTCCGAGGGACCGCCTATGATGAAAATCTGTTACATCTCTAGCTTTTTTCAGTTCTGACGAAGGGTCATCGACCTGAAACATTAACTCTGTTTCTCTCTCCACAGAGGCTGCCTGACCCCTGAGTATTTCCAGCATTTTCTGTTTTTAATTATTTTAGATTGTGGTGGCTTTTGTCATTTAAACCTCCTTGTCGATGTGTAGTTTGATCTAACTAGCTTGTAGGAGTTTTATATGTGGGCCTAATATTGAAGATATTCACTTCCAACACCCCTTGAAAGCCTCCCAAATAGATGTTCAAACTATCGATCTCGGAAGATTAAAAATGTTTTCTTTGCCCCGTGCATTTTTCTCCTCTGTGCCAATGTCGGTAATCATTTTATACATGGATTTCTGAAAGCCCTGCAGCAACTTAAGCCTCCTGTGCTACCATTTCTGATTTTCATAATTGCATGTGTTTTTTTTAATCCTCCTGGGTTATGCTGTCATTGGCCTAAATATGAGTAGATTGCCCTGGTTTGTTTTTAGCTGGAATGTATTGTTGCAAAAAGAACTGCTTTTGAAAACTTTCATAGTCCATTTGTATGAATCTCAGCAGTACCAGAGATGATCATTCATGTTGTTTGGTGGTGAATCATGATGCACCATTTGGGGTTTCAGCAGCTACCTTGTATTGCAGAATATTTTTACTCTTTCCCCGACTGGAAGGTGGTGTTTCTTGCTGGTGTATGGATCCATGAACACCAGCAACCACCTTTCCAGAATGGCGTTCTTCATCTGCGAGGCTAGGCATTGAGTGTTTGCAAAACATCAGATTGTGAGGATGACACGGCAGAGTCTGTCCCTATCCAAACACTGAATATCCACATATTTGCACCAAATAACAATTGGAGGTGGGAGCTCTGACTGACTTTCCACCCCCCTCATCACCACCCCTTTCCCCCACCACCCCCCCCCTCCAAAGGCTGAAATAGGTAGGCCAATTGGAAAGCGCCACTGCAGACCTACTGAGACCAGGGTTGTAGCTGATCTGTATCATTGTCATAAAATTGGTGTTTTGAGTTCACGAGCAGTAAGCTATGTTTAACGCTTATTAGGAAAATATGGAATGGCAACAAAACGGCTCTTTAGGGAACGGTAGCACAGTAGTTATGTTACTGGATGAGTAAACCAGAGGCCTAGATGAATGATCCAGAGACATCAGTTCAAATCAAAGGGAATTAAAAAAATTCAGAAATCTGGAATATAAAGCTTGTATCAGTAATTGAGACCATAATACTGGATTGTTGTAAAAACCCATCTGGTTCACTAATGTCCTTTTCAGGGAAGAAAATCTGCCATCCTTACCTAGTCTGACTCCAGATCCACAGCAAAATGTGCTTGATTCTTAACTGCCCTCTGAAATGGCCTAGCAAGCCACTCAGTTGTCAAGAAAACGGCTCACCACCAGCTTCTCAAGGGCAGTTAGGAATAGCCAATAAATGTCATCCTTGCCAGCGAATTAATAAAATAAATTGCTCTTGTCACTTGAGTGTAGTTTCCCAATTAATGAGAATTGAGCAGGTATATCAACAACAATTTAGAAACTGCCTCATGATTTCTTAAATCTATTTCCATTATTACACTGAATATTACATAATGTTTGATATTAATGTTAAGATGTAAATGGCTGCAGATTTTAGACTCTCCGACCTCATTCATAGCTCGAGTTACAAGTAGGATTCATTGAAATTTACCAGAATCCAGCACTTTCCTGCTTGAAGTTGTCTTAATTTACTTAAACCAGATCTATTTTGAGAGCAATGTCTTGATGGCAAACTTCAACATTATTTGCTAGTGGATTTATGATTTGTATGTTTTTCCTTCTCTCCCGCCCTGTACTGACGACTCTTAATTTCAAAAATACACAACAGAACGGCTCAGTGGAAAAAGGGTAGCTCAACTAAGCTGACCTCACAAACTTGGTTATGGTAGCAAGGATTTTGATGTAATTGTCATGTATTCAACTGTCATTGTAACCCATGTATAAACTGACCTAAGTTGTACACATTGAGACACTGACCACAGGGGGCGAACTTTTGGGAGACACTCATAACCTGGACTTTCTGATATAAAAGGGGAAGCTCCTCTTGAGGTCTTGGTAACAAAGGTAACTGGTCACAGAGTGATCTTCTCTCAAGTATGGGCCTCGTGTGCATTTATACTACAGTAAGGACATATTGGCGACGAGAAATTGGGATTTAAAACATGCTAGCATGGCCACTAGCAGCACAGAAGAGAGGTACTGTATTGGTGATGATTGGGACGATTTTATTGAGACGACAGCAACGTTTTGTCACTAAGGAAAGGTTGGGACAGGATTCGGCCGACAAACGCAGGGCTCATCTCCTGACGGTTTGTGGATCCAGAACGTACTCCCTGATGGACCTTCCAGCGCCAGAGAAGCTGGCGGACAAGATGTTCGAAGAGCTCAGTAAGTCGATCGGGGAACACCTTAAACCGTCGAGCAGCATGCACATGGCGAGACACCGGTTTTACACGCACCTGCGGCGAGAAGGGCAAAGCGTTCCAGACTTCATGGCAAATCTCCGGCGACTGGCGAGCCGATGTAAGTTCCCAGATGCATGCAGAGCGGAGATGCTGCGAGACTTTAGTGAGGGCATCGGGCACGCTAGGATTTTCAGGAAACTGATTGAGACTTGACCTTGGAAGCGGCGGCTCTGATAGCCCAGACAATTATCTCGGGAGGAAGAGACCAGAATGATTTATGGCAAAAGTCTTGGCTCAAATGCGGTAAACAACCAGAGAGTCAACATTGTTAACGCGGCACACAGTTCTCTAGGCAGACAAGGGCAATCGGACATGCCCCAGCATGCAGTCGAACCCAAAGGGGGAATTCAACAGAGACAACGGCTAGCTGAACAGCGATTCATGCCATTGCAATGGAAATGGGGCCATCAACACCTTTTAATGGTGCGCTTAAGGACAGTTACAGAGACAGACACAGACGATCGATGGGGCCTCGAGCTCATGCTGGAGGTGTGGAGGCAAACACCCAGCCAGAGCTTGCAGGTATCAGAAATATACCTGCAGAAACTGCAACGTCAGTGGTCATTTGGCGCGTATGTGCAGGAAGCCTGCAGCCAGGTTGATGTACAAGGAGGACGGGCCTGATGTAAGCCCTACGAGGCCAAATGAACGCTGGGAGAAATCGCTGGAAGCTGAAGTTCAGCGAGTTCATGTACCATATAAACAGTTCAATTACCAGGACGCCACCGATAATGATGAAAGTGCTCCTCAATGGCGTCCCAGTATTAATGGAGCTGGACACGGGGGCCAGCCATGCCTTGATGAGTATCAAACAGTTCGAAAGGTTGTGGCCAGGAGGCCAAGGTTATTGCTACGGACATATACAAGGAGATCATTCTGGTGCGAGGCAGCGCCACGGTAGTTGTGACCCACAAAGATTTGGAGAACAGGTTGCCACTCTGCATTGTCCCGGGGGACGGTCCCGCACTACTGGGAAGGAGTTGGCTTGCTGTCATGAACTGGAAATGGGGCGATGTCAATGCAATTTCTTCTGTGGAGCGAGTATCATGCTCTCAGGTCCTGGACAAATTTGACTCATTATTTCAACCCGGCATCGGCACTTTCATGGGGACCAAGGTAGTGATTCACATAAACCCGGATGCCAGGCCAATACACCACAAGGCCAGAGAAGTGCCGTATGTGATGCGGGAAAGGATAGAATGCGAATTGGACCGCCTGCTGAGGGAAGGCATCATCTCGCCAGTCGAATTCAGTGACTGGGCGAGCCCGATCATGCCGGTGCTCAAGGCAGATGGGTCGGTCAGGATATGTGCCGATTACAAGGCCATCATCAATCGGGTGTCACTCCAAGACCAGTACCCGCTACCGAGAGCGGAGGACCTCTTTGCGACGCTATCTGGTGGCAAACCTTTTTCAAAATTGGACCTGACAGCTTACATGACCCAGGAGCTGGCGAGTGAGTCGAAGAAGCTTACCACCATCACGACACACAAGGGGTTGTTTGAGTATAATAGATGTCTATTCGGGATTCGTTCGGCCGCCGCGATCTTTCAGCGAAATATGGAAAGCCGCCTCAAGTCGATTCCAAGGACGGTTGCTTTTCAAGACAACATCCTCATCATGGGTTGCGATACTGAAGAACACCTCCATAACCTGGAGGAGGTGCTACGCAGACTGGACAGGGTAGGTCTGCGACTGAAAACGGCGAAGTGCGTCTTCCTAGCTCCAGAGGTAGAATTCCTGGGGAGGAGGGTAGCAGCAGACGGGATCAGACCTCCTGTGTCCAAAACGGAAGCGATCCAGAGAGCATCCAGACCCTGTAACACGACGGAGTGGCGTTCGTTCCTGGGGCTCCTGAACTATTTTGGCAACTTTCTTCCCAAATTGAGCACGCTGTTAGAGTCGCTACACGTGCTCCTACACAAAGGTCATGATTGGGTCTGGGGGGACAGCCAGGAAAGGGCTTTTGATAGAGCATGCAATTTGTTATGCTCCAACAAACTGTTAACGTTCTATGACCTGTGTAAGAAACTAGTTTTAATGTGCAATGCGTCGTCCTATGGGGTTGAGTGTGTGTTGCAGCATGTGAATGCCAATGGTCAGTTACAGCCGGTAGCTTATGCCTCCAGAAGTCTTTCCTGGGCAGAAAGGGGCTACGGGATGGTAGAAGAAGAAGCGCTAGCATGTGTATTTGCAGTTTAAAAAAAAAAAAAATGCACCAGTACCTGTTTGGCAGGAAATTTGAGCTGGAGACAGATCACAAACCCCTAACGTCCCTTTTGGCCGACAGCAAGGCCATAAATGCGAATGCATCGACCCGCATACAGAGATGGGCACTTGCGTTAGCCGCCTATGACTACACAATTCGGCACAGATCAGACACTGAAAACTGTGCCGGTGCACTCAGCAGGCTCCCACTTGCCACCACTGAGGTGGCAGCTGAGCATGATGCTGAGATGGTCATAGCTGTTGAAGCTTTCGAAAACGAATGCTCACCTGTGACAGCCCGTCAGATTAAAGTCTGGACAAATAAAGACCCGCTACTGTCTTTAGTTCAGAAATGTGTCCTGAATGGGGACTGGGCAGCCACGTACGGGCATGCCCTGAGGAGTTTAAACCATTTCATAGGCGCAAGGATGACCTCGCGATTCAGGCCGATTGCCTACTGTGGGGAAACTAAGTAGTCATGCACCAGAAGGGCAGAGAGGTGTTTCTCAGAGAACTTCACAATGAGCACCCGGGCATTGTCATGATGAAGGCAATTGCCAGGTCACACGTCTGGTGGCCAGGGATAGATGCAGACCTGGAACTTTATGTTCGCAGATGCAACACGTGTGCTCAGCTGGGCAACGCAACCAGGGATGCCCCCCTTAGCCCCTGGTCCTAGTCCTGGCCCGCCAAGCCATGGTCACGCATCCATGTGGACTGCGCAGGTCCTTTCATGGGAAAAATTTTTTTGGTTGTCGTAGACGCCTACTCCAAATGGATTGAGTGTGCCATTTTAAATTCAAGCACATCCTCTGCCACGGTAGAAAGTCTACGGGCAATGTTCGCCGCCCATGGTCCACCGGATATCTTGGTCAGCGACAATGGCCCATGCTTCACAAGCACTGAATTTCAGGACTTCATGGCAGGCAATGGAATCAACCATGTCAGAACTGCACCGTTCAAGCCAGCCTCAAATGGCCAGGTGGAACGAGCAGTGCAGATAATCAAACAGGGGATGCTCAGAATCCAAGGGGGTTCCCTGCAAAGCCGCTTATCACGCCTCCTGTTGGCCAATAGATCCCGACCACACTCGCTCACAGGGGTTCCACCCGCAGAGCTGCTAATGAAAAGGACGCTCAAAAGCAGGTTATCCCTTATACACCCTACTATGAAAGAAATTGTTGAGAGCAGGCTACCATGACAGGAATGCGAGGGCGCAATGTATTGATGTCAATGACCCTGTTTTTGTCCTTAATTACGCTGTAGGGCCCAAATGGCTTGCAGGCACTGTGATTGCCAAAGAGGGGAATAGGGTTTTGGTAGTTAAACTTACCAGTGGACAAATCTGCCGCAAACATGTGGATCGAACTAAAAGGAGGTTCAGTAAACCCCATAGAAGAAGCAGAGGAAGAACACGACGTAGAGTTTACTCCACCACAGGTGACCGAATACCGGACCCAAGTGGAGGAGAGCCCAGTCACTGGGCAGTCCGGACAGGCCTGAGGCACCGCAAACATAAGAACATCAGAAAATAAGAATTAGGAACAGGAGTAGGCCATCTAGCCCCTCGAGCCTGCTCTGCCATTCAACAAGATCATGGCTGATCTGGCCGTGGACTCAGCTCCACTTACCCGCCCGCTCCCCATAACCCTTAATTCCCTTATTGGTTAAAAATCTATCTCTCTGTGATTTGAATACATTCAATGAACTAGCCTCAACTGTTTCCTTGGGCAGAGAATTCCACAGATTCACAACCCTCTGGGAGAAGAAATTCCTTCTCCACTCGGTTTTAAATTGGCTCCCCCGTATTTTGAGGCTGTGCCCCCTAGTTCTAGTCTCCCCGACCAGTGGAAACAACCTCTCTGCCTCTATCTTGTCTATCCCTTTCATTATTTTAAATGTTTCGAAAAGAGCACCCCTCATCCTTCTGAACTCCAACGAGTAAAGATCCAGTTTACTCAATCTATCATCATAAGGTAACCCCCTCATCTCCGGAATCAGCCTAGTAAATCGTCTCTGTACCCCCTCCAAGGCTAGTATATCCTTCCTTAACTAAGGTGACCAAAACTGCACGCAGTACTCCAAGTGCGGCCTCACCAATACCCTGTACAGTTACAGCAGGACCTCCCTGCTTTTGTACTCCATCCCTCACGCAAACTGCAGACACTCAGGCCAGCGTCCAACAACCGGAGCCCCAACTCAGGCGCTCTACAAGGGAGCGTAAACCACCAGAGAGACTTAACCTGTGATCCCAATAAGACTTTGGGGGGGGAGGTGATGTCATGTATTCAACTGTCATTGTAACCCATGTTTCAGCTGACCTAAGTTGTACACCTGACCACAGGGGGCGAACTTGTGGGAGACACTCCTAACCTGGACTTTCTGATATAAAAGGCGAAGTTCCTCTTGAGGTCTTGGTAATAAAGGTAACTGGTCACAGAGTGATCTTCTCTCAAGTATGGGCCTCGTGTGCATTTATACTGTATAGTAAGGACATATTAGTAATACTTTTCGATTTTAGTCCACAAACTAGTTTGTCCTTACCGAGTGAACCTTTGCCACTCTTACCACATACCCGCTGAGGTCTTTGTATAAAAGTAAGTTAAAGAAGCACAGGCTATTTACTTGTGTTTAACCTTTGAGGTTTGACACGTGGGTGATTTAAGAACTTTTGGCAAAAAGTGAACATGAATTGGCAGACATTCAATAAGGAACATAAACTTGTTTTTGGCAGCACAAGTCAGAATCTGTGTGGTCTTTTGAAAGGCATTTGCTACAAACAACTGAATGAGAGAGCAAAATAGTTTGTGCTTGAGTCTAGTCTAGAATTACTACTTATAATGCCATTTCAAAACAAATCTGTTCCTACTCAGCTTTTTAAACTTTCCTGATTATGTAACAATGGGAATTAAACTTGAGTTTTATTTTTTTCATCAGTACCTTATTTTACAGAAGGTAAGTAAGTACAAGTAGCCTTTTTCTACATAGTTTTCACTTGCAATTTTCCATTCTAACCCATTTGTCGATGGGTGGTATTATTTCCCCTGGGTTTTATATAGCATAGGATTAATACTACCGTAAATGTGCAGATAGCCTCTGATTACTCCACTCAACGGTGTTTTTGTTCAAATATGCCACTGTAGGAATTGATCAGTTGAATCTTTTTTTGTGCCCCCATTTTGGCTGCTAATGTGTAAATAAACCAGGTAGCAATACATCTTGGATTGTGGGGTCATTAAGACAATACAAATACACTGTTTTGAATTGGGCCATCTTGTGCCACATGAACTCTGAATTCGTCCTGATAATATTGCGCAACAACACTCGGTGGTGGCAGCACTGAACAATTGTGTGTGCGTGCAATTGTTCAAAAGTCGTAATTGCAACCAGTTTTCTGGCCACAGGCTTCTTTGACGTCTGGAGAAATGGTCCATAAAGGCAAAGTGTGCAAAATTGCTTTTCATTCAGATAGGTTCAGCATTTGGTTCCGCGGTAGTTCCCTGTTTTGTACATTAACAAAGAAAAAGTTCAGCTTTAATCTGAGATCAAAACTGTCTATCTTTAAACATTTCTATGATCATTTGACTCATTAGCTAAGAATGCTTTTGCAAAGTCTAAAGCATTGAATACACTTCTGTTAAGCACCTGGTCTAGGAATCTTATTTAAACAAGAAAGCATGCCACAGAGTCTGGGTTTTCTGAAGCCATAAGTAGTGTGACGAGCATTGGGAAGGTAGGTAACTGACACCTTTGCACCCTATTGCAACTTGGTCGTTTAGAGTCAATTTTGATAAATAAATTGGTATGTTTCACTTTTGTGGTACAAGTCAATTTAAGGATGTGGTGAAGGATCTATAGTCTTCAAATAGTTGCATATAGCAATTTACACCTCTTCTGTGTGGTCATTTGACAAACATATTTAGAAGAATTTAAGCTGGTATTTAAAAAAAAAGTCCCAAATTTTTATTTTGTCCTGCATACACAGTGGACCATTTACTTTTATGTCTACTTTACTGACCTATTGGATGCACATTTTCCATAGTTTTGCTGGGGTCAAGTTTTGGCCTGAGTTGATCCTATTTTTTTGGAGCAACTAGTTTAGAATGGAGTATCTTAGAAATTGCAATTCTTGGCATTTAGTTTGCTCCAGTTCTAGTCAGTTAGAACAGTTTCATTTTGGAACAGATTTTTTTTCACAAGGTGGGGCGTGTCTGGCCACTTACGCCCATTTTGAAAGTTTAGGCAGTAAAAACTTAGTCCAAACTAACTTAAAATGGTGTAAGTGTAGATTTTTGTACGCTCAAAAAAAACTTGCCTACACTTTAGAAATCAGGCGTAGGTTACAAATCAGGCGTAGGGAACGGGGCGGGGTGGGGGGAGTAATTAAATTCTACAAGCATTCAACAGTCTCACTTATACAAATAAAGAGCCACCCTGAATAAAAAATTATAAATAAAGCAAATAAAAAATATTGAATATTCCTTCCTGTGTGAAGCAGCAGCAGCCTTCGAGCTGTGGTGCTTCAGGCAGGCCTTTCATGTAGGAGACAGGGGCGGCGTCAGTGGCTCGTGGCAGACAAAGAGACAGCAAGCAGCCTTCGGGCTGCGGAGGAGCCTGAGGCCATTCGGCCAGGGGACAGGGGAAGGACACAGTTGGGGCCACACACACAGGCAACACAGCAGCCTCCACAGCTGTGAATTTATTTTTATAGGCTGCAGGCCGTTCGGCCAGGAGACAGGGTAGGCATGCAAAGCACCGGGAGGGAGAGCCAGCCAGCCAGTTTAAAAGTTACATTTGTAATTCAAGTATGGGTGCTGCATTATCGACACCACGGATTATGCAGTGGTTTGCCAGCAATTCACTGTATAGGAGAGAATTGATTAGAGCTCACCGCACCAGGAACGTCATAGCCCATAGGCTGATGGGCAGGAAACCTCACCCACGTCGGCAATATCGAGCCAGGCACTCGTACCTGTACATGAGCGAGGCTGATTGTGTCAAAAGGCTGCGTTTCCACAGAGAAGTTGTCGTTGAGATATGTGATCTGCTGAGAGCAGATTTGCAGCCCAGAAGCAGAACGCCAACTGCCTTGTCTCTTGAAGTGAAGGTAACAGCTGCACTTGCCTTCTATGCCTCGGGATCGTTTCAGGCTACAACTGGAGATGTGTGCACCATCTCTCAATGTGCAATACATGCCTGCGTTTACCAGGTCACGGCTGCACTGTATGCGTGGAGGAATGACTTCAAGTTCCCAATGACCGCACAAGCAATGCATGACAGGGCTGTGGGCTTTTCCAGGATTGCTGCTTCCCAAAGGTACAGGGCTGCATTGATTGTACCCACATCGCCTTGCGAGCACCTGTGGAGGATTCCGAGCAGTACAGGAATAGAAAAGGTTTCCACTCCATTAATGTGCAGCTCGTGTGTGACGACAAGCAGCGCATCAGCGAGATACCCTGGCAGCACTCGTGATGCGTTCATCCTACGCGACAGCGTTATATCTGACATGTTTGAGCAGCAGCCAGAAGGGCAGAGCTGGCGACTGGGAGACAAAGGGTACGGCCTGACCACCTGGCTCATGACACCCCTACACGTGACACGGGCGGAAGCTGACTATCAGTACAACATGTCGCACATTGCGACGCGCAGCATCATAGAGAGAACCATTGGCATCTTGAAACAGTGTTTCCGATGCCTGGACCATCGGAGGCCACTTGCAATACTCTCCTCAGATTATCGGTCGAGAGAGGCAGCGGCCTGTAAAAGGCTCAGCAGTCCGGGGAGCATCGAGAGAGGCAGCGGCCTATAAAAGGCTCAGCAGTCCGGGGAGCGTCGAGAGAGGCGGGAGTCGAGAGAGGCAGCGGCCTATAAAAGGCTCAGCAGTCCGGGGAGCGTCGAGAGAGGCGGGAGTCGAGAGAGGCAGCGGCCTATAAAAGGCTCAGCAGTCCGGGGAGCGTCGAGAGAGGCGGGAGTCGAGAGAGGCAGCGGCCTTATAAAAGGCTCAGCAGTCCGGGGAGTGTCGAGAGAGGCGGGAGTCGAGAGAGGCAGCGGCCTATAAAAGGCTCAGCAGTCCGGGGAGCGTCGAGAGAGGCGTGAGTCGATAGAGGCAGCGGCCTATAAAAGGCTCAGCAGTCCGGAGAGCGTCGAGAGAGGCAGCGGCCTATAAAAGGCTCAGCAGTCCGGGGAGCGTCGAGAGAGGCGGGAGTCGAGAGAGGCAGCGGCCTATAAGGCTCAGCAGTCCGGGGAGCGTCGAGAGAGGCGGGAGTCGAGAGAGACGTACCGGTGCAGCTCCAGCTGGGAGAGAAGGCAAAAAAGAAATAGAAAGAAATCAAAAGGTGACGTCACAGCCAACGTGGTAAGTGATTGGCTGCTGATTGGTGAGTAGTTTTTCTTTTTCTTTATTAGTCAGTAACTTTTAACATTGTTGTCGCCAATTTAAGTGTATCTCAGGGTTAAGTCATGGCAGGACAGCTCGGTCACGTGATATGCTCCTCCTGTACCATGTGGGAACTCGGGGACAACACCAGTGTCCCTGACGACGACATGTGCGGGAAGTGTATCCACCTCCGGCTCCTGACGGTCCGCGTTGCGGAGTTGGAGCTGAGGGTGGATTCACTCTGGAGCATCCACGATGCTGAGAATGACGTGAGTAGCACGTGGAGTGAGTTGGTCTTACCGCAGGAGAAGGGTCCACAGCCATCGAGGGAATGGAAGACCAGCAGGAAGAGTAGTGCAAGGAAGGTAGTGCAGGGGTCCCCTGTGGTCATCCCACTGCAAAACAGATACACTGCTTTGAGTACTGTTGAGGGGGATGACTCATCAGGAGAGGGCAGCAGCAGCCAAGTTCATGGCACCGTGGCTGGCTCTGTTGCACAGGAGGGCAGGAAAAAGAGTGGGGGAGCGATAGTGATAGGGGATTCAATTGTAAGGGGAATAGATAGGCGTTTCTGCGGCCGCAACCGAGACTCCAGGATGGTGTGTTGCCTCCCTGGTGCAAGGGTCAAGGATGTCTCTGAGCGGGTGCAGGACATTCTAAAAAGGGAGGGAGAACAGCCAGTTGTCGTGGTGCACGTTGGTACCAACGACATAGGTTTAAAAAAAAAGGGATGAGGTCCTACGAAATGAATTTAAGGAGCTAGGAGCTAAATTAAAAAGTAGGACCTCAAAAGTAGTAATCTCGGGATTGCTACCAGGGCCACGTGCTAGTCAGAGTAGGAATCGCAGGATAGCTCAGATGAATACGTGGCTTGAGCAATGGTGCAGCAGGGAGGGATTCAAATTCCTGGGGCATTGGAACCGGTTCTGGGGGAGGTGGGACCAGTACAATCCGGACGGTCTGCACCTGGGCAGAATGGGAACCAATGTCCTCGGGGGAGTGTTTGCTAGTGCTGTTGGGGAGGAGTTAAACTAATATGGCAGGGGGATGGGAACCAATGCAGGGAGATAGAGGGAAACAAAAAGGAGGCAAAAGCAAAAGACAGAAAGTGGAGGGCAGAGAAACCCAAGGCAAAGAACAAAAAGGGCCACTGCACAGCAAAATTCTAAAAGGACAAAGGGTGTTAAAAAAACAAGCCTGAAGGCTTTGTGTCTTAATGCAAGGAGTATCCGCAATAAGGTGGATGAATTAACTGTGCAAATAGATGCTAACAAATATGATGTGATTGGGATTACGGAGACGTGGCTCCAGGATGATAAGGGCTGGGAACTCAACATCCAGGGGTATTCAATAGTCAGGAAGGATAGAATAAAAGGAAAAGGAGGTGGGATAGCATTGCTGGTTAAGGAGGAGATTAAGGCAATAGTTAGGAAGGACATTAGCTTGGATGATGTGGAATCTATATGGGTAGAGCTACAGAACACCAAAGGGCAAAAAACGTTAGTGGGAGTTGTGTACAGACCTCCAAACAGTAGTAGTGATGTTCGGGAGGGCATCAAACAGGAAATTAGGGGTGCATGCAATAAAGGTGCAGCAGTTATAATGGGTGACTTTAATATGCACATAGATTGGGCTAACCAAACTGGAAGCAATACGGTGGAGGAGGATTTCCTGGAGTGCATAAGGGATGGTTTTCTAGACCAATATGTCGAGGAACCAACTAGGGGGGAGGCCATCTTAGACTGGGTGTTATATAATGAGAGAGGATTAATTAGCAATCTCGTTGTGCGAGGCCCCTTGGGGAAGAGTGACCATAATATGGTGGAATTCTGCATTAGGATGGAGAATGAAACAGTTAATTCAGAGACCATGGTCCAGAACTTAAAGAAGGGTAACTTTGAAGGTATGAGGCGTGAATTGGCTGGGATGGATTGGCGAATGATTCTTAAGGGGTTGACTGTGGATGGGCAATGGGAGACATTTAGAGACCGCATGGATGAACTACAACAATTGTACATTCCTGTCTGGCATAAAAATAAAAAAGGGAAGGTGGCTCAACCGTGGCTATCAAGGGAAATCAGGGATAATATTAAAGCCAAGGAAGTGGCATACAAATTGGCCAGAAATAGCAGCGAACCTGGGGACTAGGAGAAATTTAGAACTCAGCAGAGGAGAACAAAGGGTTTGATTAGGGCAGGGAAAATGGAGTATGAGAAGAAGCTTGCAGGGAACATTAAGACGGATTGCAAAAGTTTCTATAGATATGTAAAGAGAAAAAGGTTAGTAAAGACAAACGTAGGTCCCCTGCAGTCAGAATCTGGGGAAGTCATAACGGGGAACAAAGAAATGGCGGACCAATTGAACAAGTACTTTGGTTCGGTATTCACGAAGGAGGACACAAACAACCTTCCGGTTATAAAAGGGGTCGGGGGGTCTAGTAAGGAGGAGGAACTGAGGGAAATCCTTATTAGCCGGGAAATTGTGTTGGGGAAATTGATGGTATTGAAGGCCGATAAATCCCCAGGGCCTGATGGACTGCATCCCAGAGTACTTAAGGAGGTGGCCTTGGAAATAGCGGATGCATTGACAGTCATTTTCCAACATTCCATTGACTCTGGATCAGTTCCTATAGAGTGGAGGGTAGCCAATGTAACCCCACTTTTTAAAAAAGGAGGGAGAGAGAAAGTAGGGAATTATAGACCGGTCAGCCTGACATCGGTAGTGGGTAAAATGATGGAATCAATTATTAAGGATGTCATAGCAGTGCATTTGGAAAGAGGTGACATGATAGGTCCAAGTCAGCATGGATTTGTGAAAGGGAAATCATGCTTGACAAATCTTCTGGAATTTTTTGAGGATGTTTCCAGTGGAGTGGACAAGGGAGAACCAGTTGATGTGGTATATTTGGACTTTCAGAAGGCGTTCGACAAGGTCCCACACAAGAGATTGATGTGCAAAGTTAGAACACATGGGATTGGGGTTAGTGTGCTGACATGGATTGAGAACTGGTTGTCAGACAGGAAGCAAAGAGTAGGAGTAAATGGGTACTTTTCAGAATGGCAGGCAGTGACTAGTGGGGTACCGCAAGGTTCTGTGCTGGGGCCCCAGCTGTTTACACTGTACATTAATGATTTAGATGAGGGGATTAAATGTAGTATCTCCAAATTTGCGGATGACACTAAGTTGGGTGGCAGTGTGAGCTGCGAGGAGGATGCTGTGAGGCTGCAGAGCGACTTGGATAGGTTAGGTGAGTGGGCAAATGAATGGCAGATGAAGTATAATGTGGATAAATGTGAGGTTATCCACTTTGGTGGTAAAAACAGAGAGACAGACTATTATCTGAATGGTGACAGATTAGGAAAAAGGTGTTGTGGTACATCAGTCATTGAAGGTTGGCATGCAGGTGCAGCAGGCGGTTAAGAAAGCAAATGGCATGTTGGCCTTCATAGCAAGGGGATTTGAGTACAGGGGCAGGGAGGTGTTGCTACAGTTGTACAGAGCATTGGTGGGGCCACACCTGGAGTATTGTGTAAAGTTTTGGTCTCCTAACCTGAGGAAGGACATTCTTGCTATTGAGGGAGTGCAGCGAAGGTTCACCAGACTGATTCCTGGGATGGCGGGACTGACCTATCAAGAAAGACTGGATCAACTGGGCTTGTATTCACTGGAGTTCAGAAGAATGAGAGGGGACCTCATAGAAACATTTAAAATTCTGACGGGGTTAGACAGGTTAGATGCAGGAAGAATGTTCCCAATGTTGGGGAAGTCCAGAACCAGAGGTCACAGTCTAAGGATAAGGGGTAAGCCATTTAGGACCGAGATGAGGAGAAACTTCTTCACCCAGAGAGTGGTGAACCTGTGGAATTCTCTACCACAGAAAGTTGTTGAGGCCAATTCACTAAATATATTCAAAAAGGAGTTAGATGAGGTCCTTACTACTAGGGGGATCAAGGGGTATGGTGAGAAAGCAGGAATGGGGTACTGAAGTTGAATGTTCAACCATGAACTCATTGAATGGCGGTGCAGGCTAGAAGGGCCGAATGGCCTACTCCTGCACCTATTTTCTATGTTTCTATGTTTCACTGTTGTGTGCTGTTTGCTGCATAACTTAGCCATCATGAGGCAGCAGGAGCTGGTAGTGGAACCAGAAGATCCACATGAGGGGAGAGTGCCTGATAGTAATTTGGAAGAGCAGAATGAGGATGATGATGACGATCAGGAAAGCATACAAGTGCCTGATGCCGGAGCACGAGGTCAGAGGAGGGTGGTCCATCATGCTCATTTAACGATTGCTTGAGCTCTGCGCCAGCAGCTCATCCGTGAACGCTTCATTTACTGATGCCTGAGGGCTCTGCGACCACTGTTGCGCATGGACATGTTTATTTTTTGGAGTTGTTCCTGTGTTGTGTTGTGTTAATGGAACATGATTCAGTTTTAATGAAAAAATATTTTATTGAAAAGTTAACGTCACTGTAATATATTTGTTGTATCAAACTTTACTTTTTAATATGATTCTTGAAGATCACTTATAAACAATTTCAGTGTAAAAAATCTTACACCCTTAAGATCACAAACTTCAGGATCACTTTTTAGTGCAATATTAAATAAGATACAAAATGTGAGAGCATTTGCACTATAAGATAACTTAAAAATCCTAAGATCACTTATAAGTTGTAAAGTTACAAAACTTACAAAACAATTTCAAATTGAAACCACAAGAACAAAAGCAGCAAAGAAAGGCTGCAACCATCTCTCAACCACATCTCGGTGAATGTTCACTTCTTCATGGGGGTGTCATTTGATTGGCGGGGCTGTGTGCCCTTATTGCAGCAACTATCTCCATGAGGGCCTGTGCCGTCACTTGCACTCCCTCGGACATTCCCTCCCTAATTTGCCGTGTCATTACTGCTATTTCTCCCGTCAGTACCGTCACCTCTTCATCCACTGCACTGACGCCACCGATGAGTGATTGAGTAAGCTCATTGGTCTCCATACCCAATTCCACAACCTGAGCCACATCTGTTGCACGCTGCATCTCAGGAGAGCGTGTTTCCAATCTCCTTCTCCTCTGCCTCGCAGCACCACTACACTGGGAGGCGCGGGCTGGGATGGTGGCATGCTCGGTGTTCCAGACGGCACCACTCGAGTGGGAGGCACAGGCTCGGATGGTGGGGCACTGGCTGTAAACTGCTGGATTACACCAGCAGCACCACTGGGACCCGCAACATCGGAATCAAAAACATGGAAGGTGGAACCAGAACCTATGCAAGGGGTTGAAACTCTGATGCCCCTTAATGGGAACTCATAAACATTAATTTGGAAGCTCTCCCGTGTCGACATTTCAGTCATCGCCACCAGCATCCAGTCTGGATCGTCCGCATCTGGTTCTTACTGGTTCTTGTTCTGGATCTTCAGGATCCTCAGGGTTGGCATCATCATCATCATCATCATCATGTTCTGCAAAATATATCAGAACAGTCAAATGTTTAACAGCAAAGGAGGGGGCAGGATGGGTGGCATGAGTACTCTCTCACAGCAGGCCAGGCAGCAGGTTGATTTGATGGGTGATGATGCATTTTCAGGACTTGCCCTCTTCCTCACGTGCGGGCCCAGCTTGTGCTGTACTGATTGCTTTTCTCCATGTACGACTCACCTACCCTCTGTTCCAAGGGTGTCAGTGGATGCAGATTGGGCGTGCCTCCTCCTGTTCAGGTTGCTTCCCTTTTGTTGTGGGCCAATTTCTTCTGCAAAGAGTAAAATATAACTTTTTACAGAGTGTGTCAGTCTGCAGGGTGGGACATAGATAGTCATGTTGATTACATTAAAAAATGAAAATATTACTTACGCTAACTACTTGACCAAGGTCGTGCCATTTCTTTTTCCACTGGCTTCGAGATCTCATGGTGGTATGCACCACTGCGCAGTAATCTTCTGCAACTTGGTTCCAGCGTTTCTTCTTTTCTTTAGGTGGCACTTTTATGCGACCTCTGTTGCTGGTATCCAGCTCCTGCCATCTCTGCTCAGTGACGTCTACTAATTTCTCCCCTTCCTCATGCAAGAAATTCTTTGTTCTTGGTGGACATTGTTCCATTGCTGTATTGGATTGACACTCTTATTTTTCAAAGCACACAGTCCTTATTTTGCATGCACCTATGCAGCACTTGTTCTGGAAGTTTAGCAGCAAAAAGCAGCACTCACTGATTTCAGCAGGTGATTTCTTCAACAGTGCTGCTGAAAGCACTCCTTCAGGCACAAAACATCACCAAGATTCAATCCCAAGCCTTTCTAGAGGTCCACGAAACAAATCAGCACTTTTCTTCAAGTTCCTTTAAAAATGGCCGACTGCCAATGTTTGTGACCTACCGCGTGTGTGCTCCAACGCGCACGCGCAGGACTGCTGGCATGATGTTCCCGGATCGAAGTTAGCCCCGCTCCCCTGCACTTCCAAAATTGGCGCAACACTGTGACTCCGCCCCCCCACAGATCTCTGCGCGCCACGCCGAGCTCCGAGAGACCTGCAGGGAGGCCGAGAATTCCTAGGTAAGTTTTTGTCGCGCTTTTGGGCGCGAAAAAAGGGCGGCGATATCGGGGCTGCACCGAAACTTGACCCCACTGCTTCTAATTTACTGCTTCTAACTGCACAGGGCCCCAAGCGGCTCCAGCGTGCTAATTTAATAGATGTAGAATAAATTACACACAAATCTCGATGCTTTCGTTGACATTTTTAAAGTCCATATCAATATGAATTATATTATTTTCATTCAGCAATATGTTCAAGATATTGCCTGGACTGGAGAATTTTAGCTATGAGGAAAGATTGGATAGGCTGGGTTTGTTTTTTTTGGAACAGGTGAAGCTGAGGGGAGACCTTATTGAGATGTATAAAATTATGAGGGGCATAGATAGAGTGGAGTGGGTAGGAAGGACCTATTTTCCTTAGCGGAGAGGTCAACAACCAGGGGGCATAGATTTAAAGTAATTGGTAGGAGGTTTAGAGGGAATTTGAGGGGAAATTTTCACCCAGAGGGTGGTGGGGGTCTGGAACTCTCTGTCTGAAAGGGTGATAGAGGCAGAAACGCTCACCACATTTAAAAAGTACTTTGATATGCACTTGAAGTGCTGTAATCTACAGGGCTACAGACCAAGAGCTGGAAAGTGGGATAAGGCTGGATTGCTCTTTGTCGGCCGGCGCAGACACAATGGCCAAAAGGCTACCTTCTATGCTGTTAATTTCTATGATTCTATATCTTTCCTGAGCATTTACAGTTTTAAATTAATTTGAAATCATGAGAATATCCGCAATCTCCTTTTCTATAACTCTATTCTATTTCAAAGATGACTTTTTTTTTTTGCAAGTCCAAATAATTTTTCACATCTCAAAACAATGATAACTTGCTACTTAGAACAAATAAAACAAATTGTCATCTGTCTCATCCGATAATAAAGAAGGCTTGTGTCTAATTATTACCCTAATTCAGTTCATTTTCTCTGAACAAACTGATGCCCTTTGTGTATGTCATAATGAAGGAAACATTGACAGCTCATGACAATAGCTGTTAATCGTATTTAAAGTTCCACTGGGGTTTTAACAGCTGCATTCCAGCCTGACAGTCATGCATGTTCTGACCATACATTTATTAACTTAATAATTTATTTCATTTTGTTGTCCTGTTCATTCACTTTTTGTATAGGGAAGGTCCTTTCTCTAATGCTACTCCTCTCCCAAAGGTGACTCTTGTGCAAATACCTCTCCCGGTTGCATCTTGTGTCAAGAAAATTTTTTTTTAAATAACAAGTGAAATCTGTTGCGTTTCTAGTGCTTACTGTCTCCTCTGACCTATAATATTTCTACACAAAATGTTCGCGATTCTATGTACTGGGAAATGACAGACATGTGCCAGCTGCTAATTAATAGCGCTGTCAGCTTTCTTTTTCTGTCAGCTCGTCTGATTATTTCCCAACTTATAAACAGGTGACTAAGTTCAGACAACTAATTTGACACCAGACAGTAGTATTTAGTATCATTGTCTAGTGAAATGTAGGGGACCAAAACTGAACCTTTGCATGGAGTCCCTGCGAAGCATACGCCAGCTCTGAATATGAGAAACATAGAAACATAAAAAATAGGTGCAGGAGTAGGCCATTCGGCCCTTCGAGCCTGCACCGCCATTCAATGAGTTCATGACTGAACATGCAACTTCAGTACACCATTCCTGCTTTCTCGCCACACCCCTTGACCCCCTAGTAGTAAGGACGACATCTAACTCCGTTTTGAATATATTTAGTGAATTGACCTCAACTACTTTCTGTGGTAGAGAATTCCACAGGTTCACCACTCTCTGGGTGAAGAAGTTTCTCCTCATCTTGGTCCTAAATGGCTTACCCCTTATCCTTAAGACTGTGACCCCTGGTTCTGGACTTCCCCAACATTGGGAACATTCTTCCTGCATCTAACCTGTCTAAATCCGTCAGAATTTGAAACATTTCTATGAGATCCCCTCTCACTCTTCTGAACTCCATTGAATACAGGCCCAGTTGATCCAGTCTTTCTTGATATGTCAGTCCCGCCATCCCAGGAATCAGTCTGGTGAAACTTCGCTGCACTCACTCAATAGCAAGAATGTCCTTCCTCAAGTTAGGAGACCAAAACTGTACACAATACTCCAGGTGTGGCCTCACCAAGGCCCTGTACAACTGTAGTAACACCTCCCTGCCCCTGTACTCAAATCCCCTCGCTATGAAGGCCAACATGCCATTTGCTTTCTTAACCGCCTGCTGTACCTGCATGCCAACCTTCAATGACTGATGTACCATGACACCCAGGTCTCGTTGCACCTCCCCTTTTCCTAATCCATTCAGATAATAGTCTGTCTCTCTGCTTTTACCACCAAAGTGGATAACCTCACATTTATCCACATTGTACTTCATCTGCCATGCATTTGTCGACTCACCTAACCTATCCAAGTCACTCTGCAGCCTCATAGCATCCTCCTCGCAGCTCACACTGCCACGCAACTTAGTGTCATCCGCAAATTTGGAGATACTACATTTAATCCCCTCGTCTAAATCATTAATGTACAATGTAAACAGCTGGGGCCCCAGCACAGAACATTGCGGTACCCCACTAGTCACTGCCTGCCATTCTGAAAAGTACCCATTTGCTCCTACTCTTTGCTTCCTGTCTGCTAACCAGTTCTCAATCCATGTCAGCACACTACCCCCAATCCCATGTGCTTTAACTTTGCACATTAATCTCTTGTGTGGGACCTTGTCGAAAGCCTTCTGAAAGTCCAAATACACCACATCAACTGGTTCTCCCTTGTCCACTCTACTGGAAACATCCTCAAAAAATTCCAGAAGATTTGTCAAGCATGATTTCCCTTTCACAAATCCATGCTGACTTGGACCTATCATGTCACCTCTTTCCAAATGCGCTGCTATGACATCCTTAATAATTGATTCCATCATTTTACACACTACTGATGTCAGGCTGACCGGTGTATAATTCCCTGTTTTCTCTCCCTCCTTTTTTAAAAAGTGGGGGTTACATTGGCTACCCTCCACTCCATAGGAACTGATCCAGAGTCTATGGAATGTTGGAAAATGACTGTCAATGCATCCGCTATTTCCAAGGCCACCTCCTTAAGTACTCTGGGATGCAGACCATCAGGCTCTGGGGATTTATCGGCCTTCAATCCCATCAATTTCCCCAACACAATTTCCCGACTAATAAGGATTTCCCTCAGTTCCTCCTTCTTACCAGACCCTCTGACCCCTTTTATATACGGAAGGATGTTTGTGTCCTCCTTCGTGAATACCGAACCAAAGTACTTGTGCAATTGGTCTGCCATTTCTTTGTTCCCCGTTATGACTTCCCCTGATTCTGACCTACGTTTGTCTTTACTAACCTTTTTCTCTTTACATATCTATAGAAGCTTTTGCAGTTCCTCTTCATGTTCCCTGCAAGCTTCCTCTCGTACTCTATTTTCCCTGCCCTAATCAAACCCTTTGTCGTCCTCTGCTGAGTTTTAAATTTCTCCTAGTCCCCGGGTTCGTTGCTATTTCTGGCCAATTTGTATGCCACTTCCTTGGCTTTAATACTATCCCTGATTTCCCTTGATAGCCACGGTTGAGCCACCTTCCCTTTTTTATTTTTACGCCAGACAGGGATGTACAATTGTTGTAGTTCATCCATGTGGTCTCTAAATGTCTGCCATTGCCCATCCACTTAAGTATCATTCGCCAATCTATCCTAGCCAATTCACACCTCATACCTTCAAAGTTACCCTTCTTTAAGTTCTGGACCATGGTCTCTGAATTAACTGTTTCATTCTGCATCCTAATGTAGAATTCCACCATATTATGGTCACTCTTCCCCAAGGGGCCTCGCATGACAAGATTGCTAATTAATCCTCTCTCATTACACAACACCCAGTCTAAGACGGCCTCCCCCCTAAGAACTATGGAGCCTGGCAAATTATATTTATGTACCAGTGAAAAGTGTACAATATTTGTTATCCTGTAAACAGTAAATTACTGCAATTAAAGTGGCAAATGGTGGCTCGTAGGCACTTTGCTTTTTTTTGGCAAAGCAATTCTGGTCCTGTTTATAATTGTAAAGTTGGGCAAATGCACTTGTAGCAAAGGCTTCTCTTCTCCAGCTTGATTTTTTTTTTGCCCAAGGCCTATACCAATAAATAAGCACTTAATTGTGTAATGTTACTGCTGACATTCTGGCTTTAAGTAAGATTTGCGTTGAGTGCAGTTAAACTTGTGCTTTCTTAAATTTGTTTCAAAGTGCTATTCATGCACAAAGGAAAGAACCGTAATCATATACCGGTCATAGAGAAATGAATCCCACCCTTCTGTGGGTTGTTGGGTTGGTTCAATTGCGAGAATGGGCTCCGCTTGCAGATGGATAGAAATACTGATGTCTGCTCAACCTTAAATTTAAAACTGCCTGGTGTTGTCATAGAAATGGGAATTTTTTTTTTGTATATTTTGAGATGGCACATTGGGGTTAGAATTGCCCACAGTATATATTTCTGCTTATTATGTGCATCTTAAAATTGATCAACGATGCCTGTGTAAATTCACCTGTACTTTATTACGCTAATTATGAAGAAGCACAAAATAACCTTTCCCAATATCTTTGTAATCATCTAACAACATAGATTGAGTATTTCTGTGCATGTAAATATATAAACTCGCGAACCAAGTTAGATTTGTGTTGGAAAGTAGGAGAGCAGCAGGTCAATTAGAGAGGGCTGATTCCAATTTCTTCAGCAATTTGTTTCACAAGACGCCTCATCCAAGAAATGCAAATGTTGCTGATGTGGCAGCAGAGTTGAAACATTTCCTTCTATTGGTGTGTGTACTGTTTAATGGTCATATCCTGCATGCCTACTTTATGACTTAAAAAAAAAGGCATGTCTTAAAGGGAGTGCCCTGAATAGTGGCCAGAATACCCAAGAAATAGTGTGGTGGTAAGTTTCTGAAATATCGAAGTATGCTACCATTAGGAAAGAACTGTAACTTATTCTTTTATTGAATTTTTATTCATCAAGTGAAGGGAATAATTGCTATGAAATTAAAAACTTATTGGGGCCGAAATTGGCCCTTTTCTGCACCGTTAGCTGGGAGACTTTAATGGGATGCAATTGCCTTTTCACCTAGGGGTGGGCGGCGGTTACGCCCAGGGCGATTTGAAGTTAGCGGCGCGGTGCGCCCCGCCCTGCGATTTGTACCTTGGGCCGACGCGTGCCCGGCAGTGACATCATCGGGTACGCGGCGACCCCTTTGTGCATTGTGGGAAAAATTGCCTCGCAGGATGCGAGGCTGGCGCGAGACGATGTCAGCACCAGTTTTGGAGGGGGGGGGCAGGATGTTGACATCCGCCCGGGCACCCCCCTTAAAGGGGAGGCCGTGTGCGCCCGGGGAAGCTGTCATTTTTTTTGTCAATCGATTCTTCCGGCGACCTGACAGTGGTGGCTCTCGTCTCGACCGGGCCACCATTATGCAGCCCGGCGCACCTCTTTGGTTGCTGGGTCACTGACCCGATCGAGATTGCCTCTGGTGGTCATAAAAGGGCCTACAGAGTCCGCAGCGGCCCTCCCTTTTAACTGACTCCTCAGGAGCACCCCTGCAATGAGGTGGAATGCCTGAGTGCACAATGGGCACTTCCTGGCCCGGCGATAACTGACCTGGGCCCGGAAGGTTATCGCCCCCAGACAAGGCACGAGACAATTTCGGCCATTTATATTTTCCCCCTCCTCCCTCCCCATAACAATTTATACCTCCAGTACTCGTGTTGGGTATCACATACATTGCAGAGTAAAGCCCCCTTGATTAGTTATTGCCATTTCCAGTTCCCCACATTTGCTCTTGCAGCATTTTGCGCTGCTACTGCCTCTAGAAAAGTAGAGTGTCACCTCTAGAAGTAGACTTTCCCGCCACACAGTAGGAGACAGGAGAACCAGAGCAGCGATATAAATGGTGAATGTTCTGCCCGCATTTGGTTTTCTTCTTCCTGGCCTGCCAGCTGTTGGAGTTCCACAACCTCAAACAAAAGTCAAGGTTGTGACTTTCAATAAACAGCAATTCAAGAAGCTCATGAAATTTTTAAGCAAGATTGAGACTATCTGGCTGCTTCAGACTCCGCCTCCTCTGTCCCAAATCTGACCTCTCAATACTCTAGTCCCCCCCCTCTCTCCTCTCTCGCTCTCGCTCTCGCTCTCTTCCCTCTTTCCCCCCCCCCCCCCCCAGCTGAATCAGGCTCATCTCCGTTAGTCCTATCTCCATATTTGACACTTCCCACTGCACAATTACTTTCCTTGAACTACTGCTTGCTGACGTGATCAATGGCCCTTTTCCACAGGCTGTTGTCCCATCCTTCAAAACTGCTATGATCGGACTCCTTCCTTGGAGAGGTGACCCTCAACCTCTCCATCTTCTTTAAACTAATTGGATAGCTCTTTAAAAGAGCCAGCACAAGCATGATGGGCTGAATGGCCTCTTTCTGTGCTGTATGATTATACAATTCTATAACCATATTATCTTTCTTTAAGGTGCTCAGATGCATCATTGCTACCGCTACCCATCTTCCCCCTCCACCACTCCCTGCTCATATTACTACAGTCCATTTACCACCCACAGCATGAAGGCAATCCTGGTCAATGTTCCCAACCACATTTTTTGTAACTGGGACTGTTCTGCAGGCTGGCCATTCCATCTTCCATTGTGTCTCCTCTGAGCTCATCTCTGGAGTACCCCTCACTTGGTTATATTCCCACCCCATTACAGGAAAACGAGCACATCTGCATTGTTTTTCATCCTAGTCCGTGTCAAATTGAGAATGCTCCAAAGTTCCGTCCTTGGCCTTCAATACCTCATCTACATGCTGCTCCTCAGTCACATTATCCATATGCGTGGGATTTATCTTCCATATGTATGCTGATAATGCCCAACATTGGCATGGATGACGTTCAGACGAGATGCCCTTCACCTTATTTTCAGGGTTTTATGCCACAGTATTCAATAATTGTAAAGCTCTCTCCTTTTATGCTGACTGGAAAAAATAAATAGGTCTGTAACTGGTTTGTGAATATCTTAAATGAAGTACCTCACTACTTTGGTTTGTACTGTGTACAAAAAATTATTCTGAGATTAAACTTTAAAAAAAATTATGGTAGAAAATAATTTTTTTTAAGAACAATACCCTATGGGCAGGTGATCTGCCATTTTGCTGTGTAACTAAGTCGGTTAGTGTTGTACATTGGTTTGATGTTCTTTTATATTGACATTTTAATCTCCCTCCGAAGGGCCCATTTGAGTCATAGATGTGATCTTGCGCTGCTTACTTTGGGATTGCAAGTTGGAATAGAACCTGCAGCTAGATTTTGGGCTGCATTTTGGGTTTTTGGATTTCAGGGTGTTAAAGTTAGCGCCTGAAAATAGTTTGCGCCTTCGAGTACAAGTTTCGGTGCAAATGTAAATTGGAGGACTATTGGCATTAAGTCAGGCGTTACACAATGGACTTTGTGTACCAGAGCCGAAACTTGCGAAGGTAAAGAAGTTTCATTGTTGTTCAGTGCTCTGCAACATAATGTTGTATATTGTATGGTTTTATTTTGGTGAGGGGTGTTGTTGCTGTAAAATTTATGACTCATTTGCCATTGCTGTATTGTGCATCATTCCAACGTTCACCGGAGAAAGTGCCTTTATGGGGGCACATAGCGTGTCCAGTATTCGTTCCATCCCTCTAGTTTCCTCCATTTAAGAGAGCCAGTCCATTGCGAGGTGGCGACGTGCGAGTGTTGGTCCAGCAGCATCTCCATGCTGCCTCCCCCATGGATGGGGTGGCTATCCAATGGGGGCCTTGCCAGGCTCCTCCTCCTCATCGTTGTCTCTCTTCCTTTCCTTTCCTTTTCTTTTCTTTCTTTTCTTTCCTTCCTTCCTTTCTTTCTTTCTTTCTTTCTTTCCTTTACTTTTTTTTCCTTTCTTTCTTTTTTCTTTCTCTCTCTCCTTTCTTTCTTTCTTTTCTTTATTTTTCTCCCCCTCCCCCTCTCCCTCCCGTCGTGCTGTGCAACATGCAGCACACCACAATGAATTTGGATACCTGTTGACAATTAAAGGCTGCCTCCAAAGCGGTGCAGGCATTGGTCTGTGTGTAGGAGATGGCATATCTCTATCACCACCTCCTTTCAGAAGCGCAACCGTCTCGCACACTGCTCCTCAGAGAGCTGGGGGTCTGAGCGTGGTGCCAGTAAACCCGTGGGGGGTAAGTCCACCTCTCTGGACGTCTTCGGCCTCTCCTCATCCGTGGGCCAACATGGCCAAGAGTCCTTCTCTAACTTGACACCGCCTGGCAATAGCATGGAGCATGATACGCTGGCAAACTAGTAATGCCTCCATTAAATTTTCTCATTGAAATTGTACGGGCAATGTAATGGCAGCTAAAAGTGAAGTTTGCAAGTTGGAGCTTCACACAGCGTTGTGCACGCAACTGTTGTAGTCAATATGACCTACGATTTAGGATCCTCATTCCTCTTAAAAATACCACCTGCCGCACCCTGGGGCTGCCTGTTTTTTTCAGGCGTTTCCTAGGGCGGACGTTAAATGAGGCGTTGATGCCGAAAGTCCCATCCGGGGCGCTAGCGCAGCATTGCACTTTGATTGACGTCATCATCACACTAAAAACGGAGGGCGGGACGGGAAGTTTTTGCGGTGGTGCAAACCAATAGCCGAATCTTCCGGCAGGGCAGTAAATCCTGGACGCCCATCATGACGCCCCACTGAGGCGCAAATGAGCCAAAAATCCAGCCCTTTATCTGTAAAGCTGGCTGTTGGTACTGTGCATGCAACCAAATACTGTTTTTCATACTAAAAATATGTTTTCATGCTGGCACACTTGTTAACTCATTTAGTTTAAGAATTTCTTTATAGAGGTGTTGATGGACTTGCTAAATGGCATACAAAGCATTTTTGACAATCCAACATTAATTCTGAATTTGGGCACATATGTCAAGTAAATAGCAGTGGGTGTAATGAGCCAATCTTCTCTCGTTTCTCTGAGGAAGCTGAGTAGATCCAGTTGTAGCAGTTGACTGGTACTTTAAGAAGACAGTCTCGCAGTTGGTCAACAAACTGTGCAGATCAAATGGATGTTGAATTATGCATGTTCCAAGATTCAATGCATTGTTTTGTTTTTGAGAGATGAATTATTTGTTTGGTCTTGACAATCCCTTATAATTGGCATTGCTCATGTCATTGAATTGCTGGTGCCTTGGTGATGGTGTTAGAGATGGAAACATTTGAACATGAGAATCTTTCTAGAAAGATAATCGCTGTAATTAATGTGCCGAAGTCTTCTGATTTGGAAAGATCGATGGAAATATTGGGCTAAAATTCCGGCATCGCTGGGTCCATACAGAGTGTGCACAGACATGGCGAGGCCTCGCAAAAGCCCGTTTTCGGGGCGTGATGCGCATGCGCTTTTCCGATCTGTCTTGATAGATCGAACTCATCATCACAGGAAGGACATTCACACGGCCGAAATTGGGCTATTTGCATAACTCATGCCCAGCGAATGTCCTTCAAACTCTTGCGCCTGGTGAAAGCAGGTGCATAGCCTACATTTACCAGCGGAAGTGTTTTAAAACATAAAAAAATTAATTGAAAAACACATTTTTATGTTTCCAAACCCTGTCCATTCAGGTAAGTTTATTTCAAACACATCAAAAAAAATTACAAAAAATATTTTTTTTCTAAAATATTTAATTAACTTTAATTACAATTAATTTTAAATATGTGAGGTGTTCTTTTATTTATTACACTGTATTTGGGTGTTTTAGAGTTTTTCCTCATTGTGCGAGTTCCCATTACTATCAAACGGAGTTCCCATTATTATCAATGAGAATACTGCATTGTGATAGGTTGTCCAGGCCCACGTGACTCCAGCTTGGACTTGCGCACCTTGAAGGCAGGTCCCCATGCGATGCGCAGCGAATCTAGGCCTCCGACCGGGATCCTACGTTTCTCCGGGACCAACAGGTAGATTCGTAGATTTTTTTTCGGTTTGGAGGCGTTCGTACGAAGGAAGCCTCCGACCTCAATTTTAGGCCCATTTTCTTTCAGCCCACAAGCCCCGTGATGCTTTCAGATCTTAGCAGGCTCCGAACTGATCATCTGTAATTCTGTCCCTATCCTTTTCTCCCCAGTTTTCTTGCTATCCTCTTTTAGCTGGCAGGGTGGAATGTTCACACTGTTTCAGATCAAACTGTAGGTGAACTTTTCAGGATGCAATAGATCTCCTTGCAGATTTTTCATCCCGCTATGGCTTTCAGCTCTCAGCAATCTGGCATGAACTGGGCAATCTTTTAACATAAAGGGTGGTAATTCCAGAGTCTTTAAATGAGGGTCTTCTGATTCTTAACTTCATTCCGAGAAGCAATTTGCCAGTAGTTTTCTAATGTACACGTTCAATATATGAAATGGATGTAGAAATTGGATTTTAATGTGTAGTCTTAAAATGTGGTTTCATTTCATTTCTCCGTCAACTTGGAACTTCTGAAAGCTGACAAACGTATACATCACTGAATTTTTTTTTAACTGAGTGCATGGATGAAGAATTATTTGTTATGTCTCTTTTTGATAACCTATGGGCGGTCTTGCTTGCCTAATGCAGCAATGACAAAACTTCACTGCTTATTCATTGTTTCCATATTGTCCAGTATGAATGATAGTTATTTTGCAATCAGATATAAGCTTTGGTAAGAATTTAACTGTATAGAAGGCAGTGGAAATTTTTAAAGAAAGATTTGCATTTATCTAGTGCCTTTTATGACCACCGGACCTCAAAGCGCTTTACAACCAATGAAGAAGTACTTTTGGAGTGCAGACACTGTTGTAAAGTGGGAAATGCAGCAGCCAATTTGTGGGAGCTTGCTTTGCGCAAATAGCAATGTGATGACCAGATAATCTGTTTTTGTTGTGCTGATTGAGGGCTAAATATTGACCAGGAGACTGGTGATAGCTCCCCTGCTGCTCTTCAAAATAGTGCCGTGGGTTTCTTTTATATCCACCTGAAAGAGCAGATGGGGCCTCGATTTAACGTCTCATCTAAACAACAGTGCTGCACTCCCTCAGCACTGCACTGGACACCGCAGTCAGGGCCCGCTGGAAGGAGCACTTCAAAGATCTCCTCAATAGAGACTCTGCCTTTGACTCGAATGTTCTCTGCTCCATCCTGCAGCATGCTACCCGCCACCACCTCAGTAAAACCTCAGCACTGCAGGAGGTAGAAAAAGCCATAAGACAGCTTAAGAACAACAAGGCTACGGGAGCAGATGGAATCCTCACTGAGGCACTGAAGTATGGCGGAGAGGCACTGGTGGCGCGAATATACGACCTCATTTCTTTCATCTGGAGGGAGGAGAGCACGTCGGGAGATCTGAGATGCAGTGATCGCAACCATCTTTGAAAAAGGGGACAAATCCGACTGCAGCAACTACAGAGAAATCTCCCTGTTATCAGCTACTGGGTAAGTCATCGCTAGAGTCCTCCTCGACCGTCTGCTTCCTGTGGCTGAGGGACTCCTCCCGGAGTCACAGTGCGGATTTCGTCCCCTACAGGGCACAATGGACATGATTTTTACAGCGTGACAGCTGCAGGAAAAATGCAGGGAACATCATCTGCCCTTATACACGGTTGTCTTCGACCTTACAAAGGCCTTTGACACGGTCAACCGCGAGGGTCTATGGAGCGTCCTCCTCTGTTTTGGATGCCCCCAAAAGTTTGTCACCATCCTCCGCCTGCTCCACGCTGACAAGCAGGCCGTGATCCTTACCAACGGACCCATTACAGACCCAATCCACGTCCGGACTGGGGTCAAACAGGGCTGCATCATCGCCCGAACCCTCCTTGCTGCCATGCTCCACCTCACGGTCAACAAGCTCCCCGCTGGAGTGGAACTAAACTAGAAAACCAGTGGGAACCTATTCAAACTTCGTCGTCTCCAGGCCAGGTCCAAGACCACCCCAACCTCTGTCATCGAGCTTACAGTACACGGACTGCATCTGCGCACATAGAGGGTGAACTCCAAGTCATAGTCAACGTATTTACTGATGCATACGAAACATGGGCCTTACGCTAAACATCCGTAAGACAAAGGTCCTCCACCAGTCTGTCTTCGCCGCACAGCACTGCCCCCCCCCCCCCCACCCCCCCAAGTCATGAAGATCCATGGCGCGGCCCTGGACAACGTGGACCATTTCTCATACCTCTGGCGCCTCTTATCAAGAAGAGCAAACATTGACGACGAGATTCAACACTGCCTCCAGTGTGCCAGTGCAGCCTTCGGTAGCCAGAGGAAAAGAGTGTGTTTGGAGACCACTCCCTCAAATCTGCCAGCAAGCTCATGGTCTTACAGGGCTGTAGTAATACCCGCCCTCCTGTATGGCTCAGAGACATGGACCATGTACAGTAGCCACCAAGTCACTGGAGAAGTACCACCAATGAATGCCTCAGCAAGATCCTACAAATCCCCTGGGAGGACAGATGCACCAACATTAGAGTCCTCGTCCAGACCAACATCCCCAGCATTGAAGCACTGACCACACTTGATCAGCTCCACTGGGCAGGCCACATAGACACGAGACTCCCAAAGCAAGCGCTCTACTCAACTCCTTCACGTCAAACGAGCCAAAGGTGGTCAGAGGAAACGTTACAAGGACACCCTCGAAGAGTCCCTGATAAAGTGCAACATCCCCACTGACACCTGGGAGTCCCTGGCCAAAGACCGCCCTAAGTGGAGGAAGTGCATCCGGGAGGGCGCTGAGCACCTCGAGTCTCTTCGCCGAGAGCATGCAGGCAGCGGAAAGAGCATGTGGCAAACCAGTCCCACCCACCCTTTCCCTCAACACCTGTGACAGGGACTGTGGTTCTCGTTCAGCCACCTGACTCATTTTTAGAGTGGAAGAAAATCTTCCTCCATTTTGAGGGACTGCCTATGATGACTGGAGTGTCAGCCTACATGAGTCCCTGGAGTGGGACTTGAACCCACAATTTTCTGACTCGGAGGCAAGTGTGCTACCCACGGAGCCACCCTTGTTTGTTGTTTCTGCCAAAAATTATCAACCGCATGACCAGCTTTTTAACCTCAATTCTTTAAATTCTAACCGATTTAAAATGGATTTTACAGTCGAAAATAATTTTGTTGGTACGGCCTCCTCAGTTGTGAATATAATGTAGTATCCCTCAATATTTGAATGAATACTTGCACTCAATGTGTAAATGTGATCACATATTGTTCTAACAATCTGACTTTGCTTTTATTACAGAGGAAATCCAAGAGTGAAAGTAACTCCAGGTTACAAGGAGGAACAATGTGCTCCATCCCTAACTGTAGAGTTGAAGAAAGTGCTAGATTTCGAAGCACAAATCACAAGGTAATGCTTGAACATTCCAGTCTCTTGTGTTGCAAATTGCTTTGCAATTTTTGTAAAATAGCTATTGTTTGTTCTTGATGCATTCGTGATTTCAACTTTGATCCAAGCTTTAATCTTTTGGATGTAACTTCTTATGATTCAGCTAACTTGAGTTTATTGTATTTTGCCAAAAATATTTAGGGAAAAGCTATGGTATTGCAGGAAACTTGAAGTTTGCCGGTCTGTCAAAATGGAGTACACCATGTAACAGTGCTAGAGTCTTATGCCAGGTGGAAAGTAGCCTCAATACAACTGAAATTACAAAACTATTTTTAAATGTGAAATTGAGAGCTGAATAATCCCTTTATATGTATCTCACATTTATATAGGTCATTCTTCATTTTGTCATGCTATTTCCCCTCTGCTTCTTCATTTGATGCTGACATGTGTAGCCCATAATCTGAAGAATCATTCTGATTTCTAATACCAAATGATATTAAATAATTGCGGCAAACCATTTCAGGGTGGGGTCTTCTTTATTTATGGAATTGTGTAGCGACCACATAAACAATCAGTTCTCATTAAACTTCATTATTTCGCCTTGTGAATGTAATGTGGAGTAAAAAAAACTGGAAAAATTTATATATTGTGGCTGCATTTTTCTTTTGCTTTTTCTTGCCAGTTACCACTGGAGTGCAGTGGTTTAGCTGTGAGGCTGATGTGTAAGTGGGCTTTCCATTTTGTTTTCTTTCTACACAAGTGAGGGACTCCACCAGTGTGTTGGGCAACTCCAGCTATTCAAACAGGATAAAGATTACTTTTCACGCCATGGTTAGGCATGCCTTGTGATGTTCATTCTGACTTCTACCATATTCTTTAATATAGCAGGAAGTAATTGTGTTTCTAATTAGTTAAAACCACCACTCACTTCATCAGATTACTTCATTCCCCCATGCCTAGTCACCTGTTACTGAAGTATAGAGCAGTATTACCCAGTATTTGGATGAATACCTGTGCAGTGTGTGTAAATGGGATCACACATTGCTTTAACAAACTAGAAGAAAACTAGAAGAAAAGGGAGTCAAGGTTATGGGGAGCAGGCAGGGAAGTGGCGTCGAGGCCAAGATCAGATCAGCCATGATCTTATTGAATGGTGGATCAAGGGGCCAAAGGGCCAAATCCTGCTCCTATTTTTTATGCTCTTAAAATAAAACATTCAGTGCCTATGAGCAGAAGAGTCTTAGTATAATTTATTCTGCAATCAAGTGGTGTATTGGCTGTTGACTTGAAGAGCTACATTGATGCTGGCAGATTAGTACAAGTAATAGCATTGACAAAAGTTCTGATGTTATGGTACACAAAGCATTCTGGGCCACTGTTGGCTCCAGGTGTTACCTGGAAAATTATCATGGGAATTCACTGGTCAAAGAGTCAGGTGGTTTTGGCTCCCGCTGAAACAGAGCAGCTCTTTACTTGGCAGTCTATTTGATTTCTCATGCCCTGTTCATATCCCTCCTGAAGGCAAATGCAGCACTAAAAATCATGTATAAAGAGCATAAGAACATAAAAAATAGGAGCAGGAGTAGGCCATACGGCCCCTTCAGCCTGCTCTGCCATTTAATACAATCGTGGCTGATCCGATCATGGACTTGGGTCCACTTACCTGCCTGCTCCCCTTAACTCCTTATTCCCTTATCGGTTAAGAAACTCTCTGTCTTAAATTTATTCAGTGACCCAGCTTCCTGAGGCAGCGAATTCCTCTGAGAGAAGAAATTCCTCCTCATCTCAGTTTTAAATGGGCGGCCCACTATTCTAAGATTATGCCCCCTAATTCTAGCCTCCCCTATCAGTGGAAACATTCTCTCTGCTTCCACCTTGTCAAGCCCCCTCATAATCTGATACGTTTCGATGAGATCACCTCTCATTCTTCTGAATTCCAATGAGTAGAGGCCCAACCTTCTCAACCTTTCCTCATAAGTCAACCCCCTCATCTCTGGAATCAACCTAGTGAACCTTCTCTGAACTGCCTCCAAAGCAAATATATCCTTTCTTAAATATGGAAACCAAAACTGTATGCAGTATTCCAGGTGTGACCTCACCAATTCCCTGCTTTTATACTCCATCCCCTTTGCAATAAAGGCCAAGATTCCATTGGCCATCCTGATCACTTGCTGTACCTGCATACTAACCTTTTGTGTTTCATGCATCAGGACCCCCAGGTCCTGCTGTACTGCAGCACTATGCAAATTTTTCTCCATTTAAATAATAACTTGCTCTTCGATTTTTTTTTTCTGCCAAAGTGCATAACCTCACACTTTCCAACATTCTACTCCATCTGCCAAATATTTGCCCACTCACTTAGCCTGTCTATGTCCTTTTGCAGATTTTTTGTGTCCTCCTCACACATTGCTTTTCCTCCCATCTTTATATTGTTAGCAAACTTGGTTACGTTACACTCGGTTGGTCCTTTCATCCAAGTTGTTAATATGGATTGTAAATAGCTGGGGTCCCAGCACTGTTCCCTGTGGCACCCCACTAGTTACTGATTATCAACCCGAGAACAAACCATTTATCCAGACTCTGTTTTCTGATATTTAGCCAATCCTCCATTCATGCTACTATAATACCCCCAACCCCATGAACTTTTATCTTATGCAGTAACCTTTTATGTGGCACCTTGTCAAATTCCTTCTGGAAGTCCAAATACACCACATCCACTGGTTCCCCTTTATCCACCCTGTTCGTTACATCCTCAAAGAATTCCAGCAGATTTGTCAAACATGACTTCCCCTTCATAAATCCATGCTGACTCTGCCTGACTGAATTATGCTTTTTCCAAATGTCCTGCTACTGCTTCTTTAATAATAGACTCCAACATTTTTCTAACCACAGATGTTAGGCTAACTGGTCTATAGGTTCCTGCTTTTGTCTGCCTCCTTTTTTAAATAGGGACGTTACATTTGCAGTTTTCCAATCTGCTGGGACCTCTCCAGAATCCAAGGAATTTTGGTAAATTACAACCAATGCATCCACAATCCCTGCCGCTTCTTCTCAAGACCCGAGGATGCAAACCATCAGGTCCAGGGGATTTATTTGCTTTTAGTCCCATTATCCTATTGAGTAACACCTTCCTCGTGATTGTGTTAAGTTCCTCCCCACCCACCCACCCCCCCCCTCCCCCCCCCCCCCATAACCCCATAACTGTTTTTATCATAGTTGATGACAGCAAGCGAAGCAGTTGCAGCTGTCCTGTTCCGTTCATTGGTCACCTTGTGTGCTAGAGAGAGTTTGCATGGACTTGCAGTATAAATAGAAAATTCTGGAAATGCATATTGGGTCTGCTAGCATCTGTAAAGAGAATTACAAATTGATTATGTTTCAGGTGTGGAACCTTCATAGGAACACCTTTCTGATGAAGTCTACACCTGAAATGTTAGCTCATAGTTTCTCTTACCACAGTCAGACCTAACCTGCTTTATTTTTACAGCACTTGTTTTTATTTCAGTTCGATTTGTACTTTTTCTTCTTTTTATCTCTTTATTGCTGCTTGGTGGTCAAATCACAACCCTCCTGTTATTGCCAATAGCAAAAGCTATCTTTGTTCATCCCCCTCTCAGTAGATTTTCCTTCGGCAGCTCGATACCTAGAACACATGGGAACCCACCAACCTACCAAAAGGTCCACACCTGAAGAGCTTGTTTGGCTGATATGGAACAGCTATACACTTCCCATAGGGATAAAGCCTACTTATTTAACTGAGGGAGAGAGCGTAATTGGAAAATGAACTTCAATATAGATATGTGTGAGGTGGTACATTTTGGTAGGAAGAATAAGGAGGCTGCTTACTCCTTGGAAAGTTGGTCTTTAAATGGGGTAGTGGAGCAGAGGGATGTGGGGGTACAGATACACAAATCACAAAATAGTGACGCATGTTAATAAGGCCATAATGTAAACAAAGCACTGGGGTTCATTTCGAGAGGGATAGAATTGAAAAGCAGTGAAATTATGTTAAACTTGTACAGAACCTTGATTATACCACACTTGAGTACTGTGAAACAGTTCTGGTCTCAATATTATAAAATGAATACAGAGGCACTGAAGAGAGTGCAAAAAAAGATTCACAGGTGCAACATCCTGAATACGGAATTTCGAAAACCGGACATTTTGCGCATAGCTGATGGTCATCCGGAATTATTCTCAGAAAACCGGACATTTTTGAGGCGGCCAACAGTGGAGTGGTTCAGTTTGGTAGGAGGAATAAGGAGACTACTTATGCGGCGGCGGGAATTGGCGAGTGGCAAGGTCCGAAATATGGCAAAACCCAAAATCAACAACAAAATCAATAGTCTGAAATCCGAAATCCTTAACTGAATTCGTGCCAGATTTCAGGTTTTGACGGATTTTGAACTTCGACACTCAAAACCTGGCACGGATTAGGTTTTCTTGATTTTCTTGTCTGAACTCTGGAAAACACCAAAAACCGGCATGGACTCAAACCCGAGGATTCCGGATTTCGGACATTGTACCTGTTCTAAAATGATACCAGAAGTTAGACCTATCAGAAAAGATTGAACAAACTGGGGCTCTTTTCTCTCGAAAAGAGAAAACTGAGGAGTGTCCTGATAGAGGTCTTTAAGATTATGAAATGGTTTGATGGGGTAGACGTATAGATGTTTCCACTTGTGGGCGAGACCAGAACTAGAGGCCATAAATATAAGGTAATCACTAATAAATCCAATAGGAAATTTAGGAGAAGCTTCTGCAGGAGCTGGAGTTCGGGCAGTCGAGCAGCATATAAAGGCCCGAGAGTCGGAGGAGGCTGCCACAGGAACGGGAGTTCGGGTAGTTGAGCGGCCTATAAAGGCCCGAGAGTCGGAGGAGGCAGCCACAGGAGCGGGAGTTCAGACAGTCGAGCGGCATATAAAGGCCCGAGAATCGGAGGAAGCGGCCACAGGAGCGAGAGTTCCGGCAGTCGAGCGGCCTATAAAGGCCCAAGAGTCAGAGGAGGCGGCCACAAGAGCGGGAGTTCGGGCAGTTGAGCGGCCTAAAAAGGCCAGAGAGTCGGAGGAGGTGGCCACAGGAGCGGGAGTTCGGGCAGTCGAGCGACCTATAAAGGCCTGAGAGTCAGAGGAGGCGGCCACAGGAGCGGGAGTTCGGGCAGTCGAGCGGCCTACAAAGGACCGAGAGTCGGAGGGGGCTAGCTAGTGTGGAGGCAGAAGGTAAACAAAGAAGTAAGAAGAAATCGAAGTGGGACGTCACAGCCAAGCAGGTAAGTGATTGGCTGATTGGTGAGTATTTGATCTTTTATTTTTCTTAGCAGTAAGAAACCTTTGGCATTGTTACAAATTAAGTTAATCTCAGGGTTAAGTCATGGCAGGAGAGCCCAGACCTGTGTCATGCTCCTCCTGTGCTATGTGGGTCCCTGACTAGTACTTGTGCAGGAAGTGTATCCAGCTGCAACTCCTGACAGACCGCATTGCGGCACTGGAGCTGCAGATGGATTCACTCTGCAGCATCCACGATGCTGAGGATGCGTGAATAGCACATTTAGTGAGTTGGTCACACAGCAGGGAAAGGTTGCACAGCCAGATAGGGAATGGGTGACCATCAGAAAGAGCAAGGGTAGGCAGTGCAGGGGTCCCCTGCGGTCACCTCTCTCCAAAACACATGCACCATTTTGGGTGCTGTTGAGGGGGTGGCTCATCAGGGGAAGGCAGCAGCATTCAAGTTCATGGCATCAGGAGGGCAGGAAAAAGAGTGGGAGAGCTATATAGTGCTGGGGGATTCTATTGTAAGGGGAATAGATGGGCGTTTCAGCGGCCGCAAACGAGACTCCAGGATGGTATGTTGCCTCCCTGGCAGAAGGGTCAAGGATGTCTGAGCGGCTGCAGTGCATTCTGGAGGGGGAGGGTGAACAGCCAACTGTCGTGGTGCATATAGGTACCAACGATATAGGTTTTAAAAAAACGGGATGAGGTACTACAAGCTGAATTTAGGGAGCGAGGAGTTAAAATTAAAAAGTAGGACCTCAAAGGTAGTAATCTCAGGATTGCTGCCAGTGCCAAGCGCTAGTCAGAGCAGGAATCGCAGGGTAGCTCAGATGAATATGTGGCTTGAGGAATGGTGCAAGAGGGAGGGATTCAAATTCCTGGGACATTGGAACTGGTTCTGGGGAGGTGGGATTAGTACAAACTGGACGGTCTGCACCTGGGCAGGACCGGAACCGATGTCATAGGCGGAGTGTTTGCTAGTGCTGTTTGGGAGGGTTCAAACTAAAATGGCAAGGGGATGGGAATCAACGCAGGGAGTCAGAGGGAGTAAAAAGGGGGCAGAAGCAAAAGGTAGGAATGAGAAAAACGAGTGGAGAGCAGAGAAATCAAGGGCAAAAAAAGGGCCACATTACAACATAATTCTAAAAGAACAGAGTGTTTTTTAAAAAAAAAAAGCCTGAAGGCTCTGAGTCTCAATGCGAGGAGCATTCGTAATAAGGTGGATGAATTAACTGCGCAGATGATGTAATTGGGTTTACGGAGACATGGCTCCAGAGTAACCAAGGCTGGGAACTCAACATCCAGGGGTATTCAATATTCAGGAAGGCTACAGGAAGGAAAAGGAGGTCGGGTAGGGTTACTGGTTAAAGAGGAGGTTAACGCAATAGTAAGGAAGGACATTAACATGGATGATGTGGAATCTATATAGGTAGAGCTGCGAAACACCAAAGGGCAGAAAACGTTAGTGAGAGTTGTGTACAGACCATGAAACAGTCGTAGTGAGGTTGGGGACGGCATCAAACAAGAAATTAGGGATGCGTGCAATAAAGGTACAGCAGTTATCATGGGCAACTTTAACCTACATATAGATTGGGCTAACCAAGCTGGTAGCAGTGTGATGGAGGAGGATTTCCTAGAGTGTATTAGGGATGGCTATCTCGTCCAATATGTCGAGGAACCAACTACAGACCTGGGATTCCTAGACTGGGTGTTGTGTAATGAGAGAGGACTAATTAGCAGTCTTGTTGTGCGAGGCCCCCTGGGGAAGAGTGACCATAATATGGTAGAATTCTTCATTAAGATGGAGAGTGACGGTATTAATTCAGAGACGAGAATCCTGAACTTGAAAGGAAACTTCGACAGTATGAGACGTGAATTGGCTAGGATAGACTGGTGAATGATACTTAAAGGGTTGATGGTGGATAGGCAATGGCAGACATTTACAGATCACATGGAAGAACTACAACAATTGTACATCCCTGTGTGGTGTAAAAATAAAAAGGGGAAGGTGGCTCAACCGTGGCTAACAAGGGAAATTAGTGAAAGTGTTAAATCCAAGGAAGAGGCATATAAATTGGCCAGAAAAAGCAGCAAACCTGAGGGCTGGGAGAAATTTAGAATTCAGCAGAGGAGGACTAAGGGTTTAATTAGGAGGGGGAAAATAGAATATGAGAGTAAGCTTGCAGGGAACATAAAAACTGACTGCAAAAGCTTCTATAGATATATGAAGAGAAAAAGATTCGTGAAAACAAATGTAGGTCCCTTGCAGTCAGAATCAGGTGAATTCATAATGAACAAGAAAATGGCAGACCAATTGAACAAATACTTCGGTTCTGTCTTCACTAAGGAAGACACGAATAACCTCCCGAAAATACTAGGGGACCGAGGGTCCAGCGAGAAGGGGGAACTGAGGGAAATCCTTATTAGTCAGGAAATGGTGTTAGGAAAATTGAAGGGACTGAAGGCCGATAAATCACCAGAGCTTGATAGTCTGCATCCCAGAGTACTTAAGGAAATGGCCCTAGAAATAGTAGATGCATTGGTGGTCATTTTCCAACATTGCATGGATTCTGGATCAGTTCCTATGGATTGGAGGGTAGCTAATGTAACCCCACATTTTAAAAAAAAAAAGGAGGGAGAGAGAAAACAGGAAATTATAGACCGGTTAGCCTGACAACAGAGGTGGGGAAAATGCCAGAGTCAATTATTAAAGATGTAATAGCAGCATTTGGAAAGCAGTGACAGGATCGGTCCAAGTCAACAAGGATTTATGAAAGGGAAATCATGCTTGACAAATCTAGAGTTTTTTGAGGATATAACTCGTAGAGTGGATAAGGGAGAACCAGATGTGGTGTATTTAGACTTTCAAAAGGCTTTTGACAAGGTCCCACACAAGAGATTAGTGTGCAAAATTAAGGCACATGGTATTGGGGGTAATGTATTGTCATGGATAGAGAAATGGCTGGCAGATAGGAAGCAAAGAATGGGAATAAACGGGTCCTTTTCAGAATGGCAGGCAGTGACCAGTGGGGTGCCGCAGGGTCCTGGGACCCCAGCTATTTACAATATACATTAATGATTTAGACGAAGGAATTGGATGCAATATCTCCAAGTTTACAGATGACACTAAGCTGGGTGGCAGTGTGAGCTGTGAGGAGGATGCTAAGAGGCTGCAGGGGGACTTGGACAGGTTAGATGAATGGGCAAATGCATAGCAGATGCAGTATAATGTGGATAAATGTGAGGTTATCCACTTTGGTGGCAAAAACAGGAAGGCAGATTATTAACTGAATGGTGACAGATTTATAAAAGGGGAGGTGCAATGAGACCTGGGTGTCATGGTACATCAGTCACTTAAGGTAGGCATGCAGGTACAGCAGGCGGTGAAGAAAGCAAATGGCATGTTGGCCTTCATAGCGAGGGGATTTGAGTATTGGAGCAGAGAGGTCTTGCTGCAGTTGTACAGGGCCTTAGTGAGACCACACCTCGAGTATTGTGTGCAGTTTTGGTCTCTTAATTTGAGAAAGGACCTGCTTGCTATTGAGGGAGTGCAGCGAAGGTTCACCAGACTGATTCCCGGGATGGCTGGACTGACAAATGAGGAAAGACTGGATCGGCGAGGCTTATACTCACAAGAATTTAGAAGAATGAGAGGGGATCTCATAGAAACGTATAAAATTCTGATGGGATTGGACAGGTTAGATGCAGGAAGAATGTTCCCGATGTTGGGGAAGTCTAAGCATAAGGGGTAAGCCATATAGGACTGAGATGAGGAGAAACCTTTTCACCCAGAGAGTTGTGAACCTGTGGAATTCTCTGCCACAGAAAGTTGTTGAGTCCAGTTCGTTGGACATATTCAAAAGGGGGTTAGATGTGACCCTTGTGGCTAAAGGGATCAGGGGGTATGGAGAGAAGGCTGGGGTGGGGTACTGAGGTTGAATGATCAGCTATAATCATATTGAATGGCCTACTCCTGCATCTATTTTCTATGTTTCTTTTCCCAGAGAGTGGTTAAAATGTGGAACTCGCTACAACAAGTAGTTGAGGCTAATGGCATTCAAGGGGAAGCAAGTGAGTGAGAAAGGAATAGAAGGATATGTCGATGGGGTTTGAAGAAGGGTGGGAGGAGGCTCGTGTGGAGCATAAACACCAGCATGGCTCTGTTTGGCCAAATGGCCTGTTTGTATACTGTAAATACTTTGTAATATGTTGTGCACAAGTTGAGAAGAGCCGAGGCATGGGGAACCCCATATGTATGCAGGAGTACTGCTGGAATTTATTCAGGCTACTAACCCAGCAGAGGTCGATATCCTGCTACCTGTAGGTTCAGGACCACCCTACCCATTGAGACTTTGGATTACTGAATAGGAAGAATCCCAGATGTGAGTGATAGTGAGCCGTGCAGTTGAACACCAAAAATGTGAGTTTTTAAAAAATGTATTGGTTGGAATGTGGGCGTCGCATCTATTGCCCATCCCTAATTGCCCCAAGAAGGTGGTGGTGAGCCGCGCCTTGAACTGCTGTTCTTTGTAGTGGTTTAGTACAACTGGTTGGCTTGCTAGACCATTTCAGAGGGCAGTTTAGAGTCAACCACATTGCTGTGGGTCTGGAGACACAGGCCACACCAGGTAAGGACGGCAGATTTCCTTCCCGAGAGCAGGAGAGCAACGGCAGTGAAGAGAGACATTATCAAGGTCCAGGTCGGTGATTGGAGCGTGGGCAGGTACAGCAGGAAGCGAAGGAGCTGCGAAATATTGCAGAGGGACATGATCGGTGCCCAGGAGAGGTGTGGGTTCGGGGCCCGGGAAAGGCGAGGGCCAAGGGGCAGCACGAGCCAGCCCAAACTGCGATATGTATGCACACTAGGCCCGTGCGGCAGAGCCGGTCTCCAGTCGTCTTGGTTAATCCTTGCTACTGGACCAAGCACTGTCAAGCCCGTGTGGTGGCTGGTGTGCAACGGCGGCCACGCGTTACAAAAATCCACGCACACGCATCTTCCATTCTTCAAGATTTAGTTCAGGACCTGGAATATTAGGTCCTTCATTGAAACACTTGTGAACTTCTTGACGTGGAAGCAAGTCATCCTCGATTCGAGGGACTGCCTATGATGATGATGAATGTAAGGAAACACAGCAGTGTGATAAGTGACCAGATAATTTATTGTTGGTGATGTTGGTTGAGGGATATCCTGGTTGCGCAGACCACTGGGAAAACTCCCCTGTTCCTCTTCCAAAAGTGGCATTGAATCTTTTACGGCTACCTGTTAGGACAGACGGGGCTTTGATTTAATGTCTCATCCGAAAGACAACACCTCTGACAGTCCACACTGCACTCAGCCTTTAATTTGTTCTTTTCCAATTCAATTTCTAATTCCGTTTTAAGAGAATTTATGGAGTCTGCTTCAACAATGATTTGTCCACATTCTAACCAACCTCTGTGAGAAGCCATTTTTTTCTAATTGTGTAAAAGTGTTGTAGAATACTGAAATCTATAAAATATTGCATTTTCACCACCAGGGAGAATGCCTTTGACTTTGCTTCTGTTTAACCATGGGCAATGTCGACAGACAACAATCAGCAACACGGACTTCTTTTAATGTAGAAATATTTAGAATTGGGTTGTCTGTCTTTCTGCTGGTAATAAACCTGGGCAAATTCCACTTCGATTTTATTATAATGGATTAAGGTTTCCATACTAATTATGTTTTCACTCTTACGTTTTTCAGTTTGCAGTCGATGCAAGATGACTTGGTAATCGCCACTAATGATGGGATACTCCATCTTATTCACTGGGATGGCTTGACGAATGGAAGGAAAGCCATTAATCTTTGTTCAGTTCCATTTTCTGTAGACCTGCAGTCTTCAAGAGGTAAGGTTTTCCTCTTTAGTCAGTCTGAACTGTCCTAAAATTCAGCTAGAAAAACTACAACCTGAGTATTTAAACTTATGGAATATGCCTTATAATTAGCAATTCAGTGGTGGGTTGGGGAGGAATCATTATGTACAATCCCAAACATTGTGTGTGACTGACACCTGATGGTCCAGCCATTATGTCATCCCATTTGCATAGTGGGGACTCAGCTAAGGACTCTCTCTCTCACACAAGAATTTGGAGCAGGAGTCGGCCATTAGGCTCCACTAAGCCTGCTCTGCCATTTAATAAGATCATGGCTGATCTGATCCTGGCCTCAGCTTCTCTTCCCTTCCCGCTCTCCATAACCCTTCATTTCCTTAGTGATCAGAATTATGTCGATCTCCACCTTAAATATATTCAATTAACACGCCTCCACAGCTCTCTGGGCAGAGAATTCTACAGATTTACAACTGAGAAGAAATTCATCCTCATCTCAGTTCTAATTGGGCGACCCCTTATTACATAGAAACATAGAAAATAGGTGCAGAAGTTGGCCATTCAGTCCTTCGAGCCTGCACCGCCATTCAATGGCTGAACATGCACCTTCAGTACCCCATTCCTACTTTCTCGCCATACCCCTTGATCTCCCTAGTAGTAAGGACTACATCTAACATCTTTTTGAATATATTTAGTGAATTGGCCTCAACAACTTTCTGTGGTAGAGAATTCCACAGATTCACCACTCTCTGGGTGAAGAAGTTTCTCCTCATCTCGGTCCTAAATGGCTTACCCCTTATCCTTAGACTGTGACCCCTGGTTCTGGGCTTTCCCAACATTGGGAACATTCTTCCTGCATCTAACCTGTCTAAACCCGTCAGAATTTTAAACGTTTCTATGAGGTCCCCTCTCATTCTTCTGAACTCCAGTGAATACAAGCCCAGTTGATCCAGCTTTCTTGATAGGTCAGTCCCGCCATCCCGGGAATCAGTCTGGTGAACCTTCGCTGCACTCCCTCAATAGCAAGAATGTCCTTCCTCAAGTTAGGAGACCAAAACTGTACACAATACTCCAGGTGTGGCCTCGCCAAGGCCCTGTACAACTGTAGTAACACCTCCCTGCCCCTGTACTCAAATCCCCTCGCTATGAAGGCCAACATGCCATTTGCTTTCTTAACCGCCTGCTGTACCTGCATGCCAACCTTCAATGATTGATGTACCATGACACCCAGGTCTCGTTGCACCTCCCCTTTTCCTAATCTGTCACCATTCAGATAATAGTCTGTCTCTCTGTTTTTACCACCAAAGTGGATAACCTCACATTTATCCACATTATACTTCATCTGCCATGCATTTGCCCACTCACCGAACCTATCCAAGTCACTCTGCAGCCTCATAGCATCCTCCTCGCAACTGACACTGCCACCCAACTTAGTGTCATCTGCAAATTTGGAGAAACTACATTTAATCCCCTCGTCTAAATCATTAATGTACAATGTAAACAGCTGGGGCCCCAGCACAGAACCTTGCGGTACCCCACGAGTCACTGCCTGCCATTCTGAAAAGTACCCATTCACTCCTCCTCTTTGCTTCCTGTCTGCCAACCAGTTCTCAATCCACGTCAGCACACTACCCCCCCAATCCCATGTGCTTTAACTTTGCACATTAATCTCTTTTGTGTGGGACCTTGTCGAAAGTATTCTGAAAGTCCAAATACACCACATCAACTGGTTCTCCTTGTCCACTCTACTGGAAACATCCTCAAAAAATTCCAGAAGATTTGTCAAGCATGATTTTCCTTTCACAAATCCATGCTGACTTGGACCTATCATGTCACCTCTTTCCAAATGCGCTGCTGTGACATCCTTAATAATTGATTCCATCATTTTACCCACTACCGATGTCAGGCTGACCAGTCTATAATTCCGTGTTTTCTCTCTCCCTCCTTTTTTAAAAAGTGGGGTGACATTGGCTACCCTCCACTCCATGGGAACTGATCCAGAGTCGATGGAATGTTGGAAAATGACTGTCAATGCATCCGCTATTTCCAAGACCACCTCCTTAAGTACTCTGGGATGCAGTCCATCAGGCCCTGGGGATTTATCGGCCTTCAATCCCATCAATTTCCCCAACACAATTTCCCGACTAATAAGGATTTCCCTCAGTTCCTCCTCCTTATTAGACCCTCTGACCTCTTTTATATCCGGAAGGTTGTTTGTGTCCTCCTTAGTGAATACCGTACTTGTTCAATTGGTCTGCCATTTCTTTGTTCCCCGTTATGACTTCCCCTGATTCTGACTGCAGGGGACCTACGTTTGTCTTTACTAACCTTTTTCTCTTTACATATCTATAGAAGCTTTTGCAGTCCGTCTCAATGTTCCCTGCAAGCTTCCTCTCTTACTCTATTTTCCCTGCCCTAATCAAATCCTTTGTCCTCCTCTGCTGAGTTCTACATTTCTCCCAGTCCTCAGGTTCGCTGCTATTTCTGGCCAATTTGTATGGCACTTTCTTGGCTTTTAATACTATCCCTGATTTCCCTTGATAGCCACGGTAGAGCTACCTTCCCTTTTTAATTTTTACGCCAGACAGGGATGTACATCTCTGTCCTGTGACAGTTGGAACTGGTGCTCTCCACTCTCTCGTCCTGTGACAGTTGGAACTGGTGCTCTCCACTCTCCTGTTGGTGTAGGAGGGAGGGCTTTCGTTTCCTGAACAATTCGGTCTGCTTCTGGGGTACTTGGGACCTGTACAAGTCGGACAGGTTACACCTCAACAGAGACGGGACCAATGTTCTCGCGGGTGTTTTTGGATAGTACGGTTGGGTGGGCTTTAAACTAGCTTGGCAGGGGATGGGAACCCAGGAGAGGGCTCTGAGCTAGTTAGAGTGGGTGAGAGCTCCGATGAACAGAACCCCAAGAAAGAATGCAAAAGGCAGGAGGCAACAGAGCAGAGTAGCACTGGGGTAAGTGTAAACCACAAGGTGATAGGAAGGGACAATATGTCTGAATATAAAAGGGCTGCAGGAGGTGTCAAAACTAAAAATCATGGTTTAAAAACTAGTATTAAAACACTTTACCTAAACGCACGCAGCATTCGAAACAAAGTAAATGAGTTGACGGCACAAATCATTACAAATGGGTATGATTTGGTGGCCATTACTAAAATGTGGTTGCAGGGTGGCCAAGACTGGGAATTAAACATACAGGGGTATCTGACAATTCGGAAAGATAGACAAGAAGGGAAAGGAGGTGGGGTAGCTCTGTTAATAAAGGATAATATCAGGGCAGTTGTGAGAGACGATATTGGCTCTAATGAACAAAATGTTGAATCATTGTGGGTGGAGATTAGAGATAGTAAGGGGAAAAAGTCACTGGTGGGCGTAGTTTATCGGCCCCCAAATAATAACTTCACGGCGGGACGGACAATAATCAGGGGAATAATGGAGGCATGTGAAAAAGGAACGGCAGTAATCATGGGGGATTTTAACCAACATATCGATTGGTCAAATCAAATTGCATGGGGTAGCCTTGAGGAGGAATTCATAGAATGCGTACGGGATTGTTTCTTAGAACAGTATGTTACAGAACCTACAAGGGAGCAAGCTATCTTCGACCTGGTCCTGTGTAATGAGACAGGAATAATAAACGATCTCCGAGTAAAAGATCCTCTCGGAATGAGTGATCACAGTATGGTTGAATTTGTGATTGAGGGTGAGGAAGTAGTGTCTCAAATGAGCGTACTATGCTTAAACAAAAGGAACTACAGTGGGATGAGGGCAGAATTGGCGAAAGTAGACTGGGAACACAGACTAAACAGTGGCACAATTGAGGAGCAGTGGAGGACTTTTAAGGAGCTCTTTCATAGTGCTCAACAAAAATATATTCCAGTGAAAAAGGGCGGTAAGAGAAGGGATAACCAGCCATGGATAACCAAGGAAATAAAGGAGAGTATCAAATTAAAAACCAATGAGTATAAGGTGGCCAAGGTTAGTGGGAAACTAGAAAATTGGGAAAATTTTAAACGACAGCAAAGAATGACTAAGAAAGCAATAAAGAAAGGAAAGATAGATCACGAAAGTAAACTTGCGCAAAACATAAAAACAGATCGTAAAAGCTTTTACTGATATATAAAACTTAAAAGAGTGACTGAAGTAAATGTTGGTCCCTTCGAAGATGAGAAGGGGGATTTAATAATGGGAAATGTGGAAATGGCTGAGTGGCTGAGACCTTAAATAATTATTTTGCTTTGGTCTTCACAGTGGAAGTCACAAAAGCCATGCCAAAAATTGCTGATCACGGGAATGTGGGAAGGGAGGACCTTGAGACAATCACTATCACGAGGGGGGTAGTGCTGGACAGGCTAATGGGACTCAAGGTAGACAGGTCCCCTGGTCCTGATGAAATGCATCTCAAGGTATTAAAAGAGATGGCGGAAGTTATAGCAGATGCATTCGTTATAATCTACCAAAATTCTCTGGACTCTGGGGAGGTACCATCTGATTGGAAAGCAGCTAATGTAACGCCTCTATTTAAAAAAAAAAAGGAGGCAGACAAAAGGCAGGTAACTATAGGTCGGTTAGTTTAACATCAGTAATGGGGAAAATACAAAGCTATCATTAAGGAAGAAATAGCGGGATATCTAGATAGCAATAGTGCAATCAAGCAGACGCAACATGGATTCATGAAGGGGAAATCATGTTTAATTTACTGGAATTCTTTGAGGATATAACGAGCATGGTGGATAGAGGTGTACCGATGGATGTGGTGTATTTAGATTTCCAAAAGGCATTCGATAAGGTGCCACACAAAAGGTTACTGCAGAAGATAAAGGTATGTGGAGTCAGAGGAATTGTATTAGCATGGATAGAGAATTGGCTGGCTAACAGAAAGCAGAGAGTCGGGATAAATGGGTCCTTTTCGGGTTGGAAATCGGTGGTCAGTGGTGTGCCACAGGGATCGGTGCTGGGACCACAACTGTTTACAATATACATAGATGACCTGGAAGAGGGGACAGAGTGTAGTGTAACAAAATTTGCAGATGACACAAAGATTAGTGGGAAAGCGGGTTGTGTAGAGGACACAAAGGCTGCAGAGATTTAGATAGGCTAAGTGAATGGGCTAAGGTTTGGCAGATGGAATACAATGTCAGAAAATGTGAGGTCATCCACCTTGGGGGAAAAAAAAACAGTAAAAGGGAATATTATTTGAATGGGGAGAAATTACAACATGCTGCGGTGCAGAGGGACCTGGGGGTGAATCCCAAAAAGTTAGTTTGCAGGTGCAGCAGGTAATCAGGAAGGCGAATGGAATGTTGACCTTCACTGCGAGAGAGATGGAGTATAAAAGCAGGGAGGTCCTGCTGCAACTGTACAGGGTATTGGTGAGGCCGCACCTGGAGTACTGCGTGTAGTTTTGGTCACCTTACTTAAGGAAGGATATACTAGCTTTAGAGGGGGTACAGAGACGATTCACTAGACTGATTCCGGAGATGAGGGGGTTACCTTATGATAGATTGAGTAGACTGGGTCTTTACTCGTTGGAGTTCAGAAGGATGAGGGGTGATCTTATAGAAATATTTAAAATAATGAAAGGGATAGACAAGATCGAGGCAGAGAGGTTGTTTCCACTGGTCAGGGAGACTCGAACTAGGGGACACAGCCTCAAAATACCGGGGAGCCAATTTAAAACTGAGTTGAGAAGGAATTTCTTCTCCCAGAGGGTTGTGAATCTGTGGAATTCTCTGCCCAAGGAAGCAGTTGAGGCTAGCTCATTGAATGTATTCAAATCACAGATGGATTGATTTTTAACCAATAAGGGAATTAAGGGTTACGGGGAGAGGGCGGGTAAGTGGAGCTGAGTCCACGGCCAGATCAGCCATGATCTTGTTGAATGGCGGAGCAGGCTCGAGGGGCTGGATGGCCTACTCCTGTCTGTTCCTAATTCTTCTGTTCTTATGTTCTTACGGCTAAGGGGATCAAGGGCCATGGAGAGAAAGCAAGAAATGGGTACTGAGGGAACGATCAGCCATGATCTTATTGAATGGCGGTGCAGGCTCGAAGGGTGGAATGGCCTACTCCTGCACCTATTTTCTCTGTTTCTATGTTTCTATGCGTTCTCTAAATGTCTGCCGTTGCCCATTCACTGCCAACCCCTTAAGTATAATTCGCCAATCTATCCTAGCCAATTCACGGCTCATACCTTCAAAGTTACCCTTCTTTAAGTTCTGGACCATAGTCTCTGAATTAACTGTTTCACTCTCCATCCTAATGTAGAATTCCATCATATTATGGTCACTCTTCCCCAAGGGGCCTTGCATAACGAGATTGCTAATTAATTCTCTCTCATTTCACAACACCCAGTCTACGATAGCCTCCCCCCTAGTTGGTTCCTTGACATATTGGTCTAGAAAACCATCCCTTATGCACTCCAGGAAATCCTCCTCCACCATATTGCTTCTAGTTTGGTTAGCCCATTCTATATGCATATTAAAGTCACCCATGATAACTGAGGCACCTTTATTGCATGCACCCCTAATTTCCTGTTTGATGCCCTCCCCAACATCACTACTACTGTTTGGAGGTCTGTACACAACTTCCAATAATGGTTTTTGTCCTTTGGTGTTCTGCAGCTCTACCCATATAGATTCCACATCATCCAAGCTAATGTCTTTCCTAACTATTGTATTAATCTCCTCTTTAACCAGCAATGCTACTCTACCTCCTTTTTCTTTTATTCTATCCTTCCTGAATGTTGAATACCCTTGGATGTTGAGTTCCCAGCCCTGATCATCCTCGAGCCCTTGAATACCTTTTTCTTCAACTATTCCCCCTAGTTCTGGATTCCCCCACGAATGGAAACATCCTCTCTGCATCTACCTTGTCGAGCCCCCTCAGTATCTTATGTTTCAATAAAATCACACCTCATTCTTCTAAACTCCAATGAGTAGAAGCCCAACTTACTCATCCGTTCTTCATAAGTCAACCCCCTCATCTCCGGAATCAACCTAGTGAACCTTCTCTGAACTGCCTCCAATGCAAGTATATCCTTAAATAAGCAGACCAAAACTGTACACAGTACTCTAGGTGTGACCTCACCAATACCCGATACAGTTGTAGCAGGACTTCCCTGCTTTTATACCCCATCCCTCTTGCAATAAAGGCCAAAATTCCATTTGCTGCCTTGATTACTTGCTATGCCTGCATACTAACTTTGTGTTTCATGCACAAGGACCCCCAAGTCCCTCTGAACTGCAGCATTTTGTAGTTTCTCTCCATTTAAATAATTTGCTTTTCTATTTTTCCTGCCAAAATGGATAATCTCTCACTTTCCTACATTATACTCCACCTGCCAAATGTTTGCCTACTCACTTAGCCTGTCTATATCCCTTTGCAGATTTTGTGTGTTCTCGCAACTTGCTTTCCCACCCATCTTTGTATCATCAGCAAACCTGGCTACGTTATACTCTGTCCCTTTATCCAAATCATAAATATAGATTGTAAATAGTTGAGGCCCCAGCACCGATCCCTGTGGCACCCCACTAGTTACTGTTTGCCAACCGGAAAATAACCCATTAATCCCCACTTTCTCTTTTCTTTTAGTTAGCCAATCCGTTATCCATGCTAATATATTACTGCCAACCCCTTGAGGTCTTGTCTTGTGCAGTAACATTTTATGTGGCACCTTGTCAAATGCCTTTTGGAAATCCAAAGACACCACATCCACTGGTTCCCCCTTATGCACCTTGCTCGTTACATCCTCAAAGAACTCCAGCAAATTTGTCAAACATGATTTCCCTTTCATAAAACCGTACTGACTCTGCTGACGAGAATGATCTGTATTCTAGCAGCAGCAAGACGCAGCCTGTTTTAAAAGCTTAGACCAACTGAGCTAGTGAAATGAGCCTTTGTTTAGAAAACCAGTAAATTGTATCTATTATTTTCCATAACCAAGGAGTATAGGAAACTGATTATTCTCACTGAAAACTGTATACTGTTCATTTGTTTTAATGCAAAATAAACCAATTGATTTTTTGAAATTGTCTTATCTGGGTAAAGTGCTATTTCAGTCTACCTTCCTATTTATAGAAAGATGCATGTTCCTGCATGTGTCCTACTTCAGTAGCCAATATATGGAGTAAAGGTTCTCTGTTACAATCCCTGTTATCATCCAAGTAGATATTGGACAGAAAAAGGCGCAGAGCAGGCAAGGTCCACTTACAGGAGTGATGCTATACAAGAAAGATTATCCAGCACAAAAAAACCCCAAATTGTGACCTCTTGAGACGGGCTCAACTAGCTGCACCTTCTCCAACCCCATTTGATTTATACTGTCCAGGTTCACCAGATAGTCAGATGCTTAGCACATGACAGTCCGCCCTGACCAGTGCTGCCCACTTATTGTGGGGTTTTTAATTACTGAATCTAGCGTTACAGAAGTACAAGTCTACTTTAAAGACAACTATACAAATGCAAGTTGCCATCTCAGTTGAAAACTTATAGTTCAACTTTTCAGTTGCTCAGTATTGGTTATTCAAAATATCTTTCATTAAAGTGGTACAAATGTCTAAATTTGCCCAAATGTAAACACGAAGCCTAGTGTGGACTCCAGGACATGAGATCCTCTTACCAACTCTATTTGCAGGACCTGTCGCTACCATTTCTCCCCAAAATCTCAGCAAACTGACGTAATCTAAAGCACAGACTTTCAAAAGTGCTCAATGGGAATATCCACATCTTCTAACATTTAATCAAATTGAAATTTATCATTTCAACGTTGCGAGCATTGAACATACAGAATGCTCGTAGACACCTCCTTGGAACAACAGCTCAATGTGGCAAGTTGGTATTCATTAAATGTGGGCTTTTGATTGTATCTGCATAAAGTGGTGGTAGCCGCCCCGCAATTAGAGTAATTGAAATTTACAACATGGAAGGAGGCCATTTCGGCCCATCGGGTCCAGGTCGGCCGACTAAGAGCTATCCAGCCTAGTCCCACTTTCCAGCTCTTGGTCCTGTAGGTTACGGCACTTTAAGTATCTTTTAAATGTGGTGAGGGTTCCTACCTCTACCCCCTTTTTCAGCAGTGAGTTCCAGACCCTCACCACCCTCTGGGTGAAGAAATTTCCCCTCCACTAAACCTCCCCCCAATTGCTTTCAATCTATGCCCACTGGTTGTTGACCCCTCTGCCAAGGGAAACGGGTCCTTCCTATCCACTCTATCCAGGCCCTCATAATTTTATACACCTCAATCGGGTCTCCCCTCAACCTCCTCTGTTCCAAAGAAAACAGACACAGCATCTCCAATCTTTTCTCATAGCCAAAATTCTCCAGTCCAGACAACATTCTTGTAAGTCTTCTCTGCAACCTTTTCAGTGCAATTTCCTGTAATGTGGTGACCAGAACTGCACACTGTACTCCAGCTGCGGCCTAACCAGTGTTTTATACAGTTCAAGCATAACCTTGTTGCTCTTGTATTGCATGCCTCAACTAATAAAGGCAAGCATTCCATATGCCTGCTCAACAGTCTGGGATACATTTCTTCCGGGCCTGAGGATTTATCCACTTTCAAAGCTGCTAAGCCCTTTAATACTTCCTCTCTCTCTCTATGTTTATCTCGTCTAATATTTCACACTCTTCCTCACTTACTGCAAAGTCTGCATCGCCCCTCTCTTTTGTGCAAACTGTGATGCAAAGTATTCATTTAAGAATCCTACGCACATCTTCCGCCTCCACACACAGATTTACTTTATGGTCTTTAATAGTCCCCACTCTTTTCCCAGTGGTCTGCGCAACCAGGATATCCCTCAACCAACATCACCAACAATAGATTATCTGGTCACTTATCACACTGCTGTGTTTCCTTACATTCATCATCATCATAGGCAGTCCCTCGAATCGAGAATGACTTGCTTCCACGTCAAGAAGTTCACAGGTGTTTCAATGAAGGGCCTAATATTCCAGGTCCCGAACTAAATCTTGAAGAATGGAAGATGCGTGTGCGTGGATTTTTGTAACGCGTGGTGGCCGTTGCACACCAGCCACCACACGGGCTTGACGGTGCTTAGTCCAGTAGCAAGGATTAACCAAGATGACTGGAGACCGGCTCTGCTGCATGGACCTAGTGCGTGCACATATCACAGTGTGGGCTGGCTCGTGCTGCCTCTGGGCCCTCGCCTTTCCTGGGCCCCAAACTCTCTCCTCTCCTGGGCCACGCTCATGTCCCTCTGTAATATCTCGCCTCTCCTTCGCCCCGACCTAGCCGCTCCTGCTGTACCTGCCCACGCTCCAATCACCGACCTGGACCTTGATGACGTCTCTCTTCACTGCCGTTGCTCTCCTGCTCCAGCACTTGCTGCTCCCTGGAGTGGTATGCTGCCACGCTGCTCCTTTCGCTACCCGGCCTGCTCCGATGGTGCTCCTTGTAAAAGGCAGGATGTGGAAGATCTTCTAATCAGGAAATCGAAATTCAACACAAATGGTGTCAATGCTCAGAACCTCCAACTGGTGGAATCAATGTTATGGAGTATGCTGTGTATCCACATGGTGGTCAGAAGGGTGATGGCAATGTAACAGGGAATGGTAGCACTGGTTATGTTACTAGACTAGTTATCCAGAGGCCTGGACTAATGATCTGGAGACATGAGTTCAAAGCCTACCAAAGCTGGGGAATTTATATTCAGATTAAATTAATCTGGAATAAAAAGCTAGCTTCAGTCATGGTGACCATGAACCAACCTGGTTCACTCATGTCCTTTAGGGAAGGAAATCTGCCATCCTTACCAGGTGTAGCCTATGTGACTCCAGACCCACAAAAGTGTGGTTGACTCTCAACTGCCCTCTGGCTTACTAGGCCATTTCAATCAGTTGTACTAAACCACGACAAAGAACAGCAGTTCAAGGCGGCGGCTCACCACCACCTTCTCGAGGCAATTGGGGATGGGCAATAAATGCAACGCCCACATTCCAATCAATACATTTTTTTTTAAACTCACATTTTTGATGTTCAACTGCACGGCTCACTATCACTCACATCTGGGATTCAGTAATCCAAAGTCTCAATGGGTAGGGTGGTCCTGAACCTACAGGTAGCAAGATATCTATCTATGCTGGGTTAGTAGCCTGAATAAATTCCAGCAGTACTCCTGCATACATATGGGGTTCCCCATGCCTTGGCTCTTCTCAACTTATGCACAACATATTACAAAGTATTTACAGTATAGAAACAGGCCATTCGGCCAAACAGACCCATGCTCCACACGAGCCTCCTCCCACCCTTCAAACCCCATCGACATATCCTTCTATTCCTTTCTCACTCACTTGCTTCCCCTTGAATGCCATTAGCCTCAACTACTACTTGTTGTAGCGAGTTCCACATTCTCTAACCACTCTCTGGGTAAAGAAACATAGAAACATAGAAAATAGGTGCAGGAGTAGGCCATTCGACCCTTCAAGCCTTCACCGCCATTCAATATGATTATGGCTGATCATTCAACCTCAGTACCCCATCCCAGCCTTCTCTCCATACCCCCTGATCCCTTTAGCCACAAGGGCCACATCTAACCCCCTTTTGAATATGTCCAACGAACTGGACTCAACAACTTTCTGTGGCAGAGAATTCCACAGGTTCACAACTCTGGTGGCATTGTGAGCGGTGAGGAGGATGCTAAGAGGTTGCAGGGAGACTTGGACAGGTGAGGTGAATGGGCAAATGCATAGCAGATGCAGTATAATGTGGATGAATGTGAGGTTATCCACTTTGGTGGCAAAAACAGGAAGACAGAATATAATCTGAATGGTGACAGATTAGTAAGCGGGGAGGTGCAATGAGACCTGGGTGTCATGGAACATCAGTCACTGAAGGTAGGCATGCAGTTACAGCAGGCAGTAAAGAAAGCAAATGGCATGCTGGCCTTCATAGCTAGGGGATTTGAG